>NW_006799946.1:871589-969339 GCF_000485575.1 Poecilia formosa
AAATGTAAATCTTCCAATTATATTTTACCTCATTTGGATTCTTCCCTGGAGCTTTTTGCTTGTACCTAAGTTTATTTGGAGTACTACTTAGATTTTTCATATCTGAAAGCAAACTACTTCCTTCATTAGCTAAAACAAAAAAAAAAAGAAAAAAAAAAGAAGCGGCTTAAAATAGTGATCGGATGAGCACTGCTGCAGTGAGCAAAGTAATTCAGCTGACACCTACAGACTGGAATTATTGACAGTCACATAATGCGCAGGAGGAACAGGTTTTTGGCAGAGGAAGAGTGATAGAAAAACAGCAAGGTTTGTCATAAATGGAGACAATCCTATTGTGGAGAGAGGCTGTGTCCTTATCCCACCACTAAACCTACACATATTATACTAAAACATTTATTACCAAGAAGCGCTAAAACAAAGAATTAGTGGATCAAACACAAATTTTCTTTCTTTCTTTTTTTTTTTTTGGTAAGTAAATATTAATTTGTGCTGTTTGGGATCTTTTTTTTTTAATCTGCACTCACTTCCAGCCAGGGTTAAGCTACAGGGAGATTTTGAAAGGCTAAGAGGAAAATCCAGTCACACACACACACACACCACATCACACCTTGTTGCTTCTAAGTCTGTCCCAGTCCAGTTACTTGCCAACGAGTAGAGCTTCCCGTTTTTGGAGAAAACGGTAAATCACCGTCCGTCTAAAAATCTGCAACGTCTTTCTTTTCTGCGTCTTTGTCTTTCTCTGCGAGCGTTCGTCTGCTCGACATGCATGTAGGAAGTCTATTTCCATCCTGCTGTCACCTGCCGGGTGACCTTTGCTCTCCGGGTTCAGGACGTCCGCGTGGGAACATCCCATGATGATCTGACTTGGACCAGCAGCAGGCACGTATGTGTGGATGATGCAGCTTTTTGCTGTAACGGTTTATTTATTTTGTCATTGAAGGTCATAAAGAGACGTGAGGCTCGGAGAGAATTGGAGGAAATTTTTTTTTCTTTTTTTTTTTTTGCTCACCTTCCACATATTCAAAGTCTATCTAAAGAATTATTGAAAGCCTGCAGATGAGGGGAAACTTTAAGCCCTTTACAGACTTTTTGTTAGGATTATTTCAGGTGTAAATTTGTCGTCTGTGCGTCCGCACTTTTCTCATGCTGCGACATGACTTGTGACACCGTGGAGCTTTCTGTTGGTAAACTGCTGGTACACACAGCTGTATGTGACTTCTGATGTTGCGGTGTTGTGTTCTTTAATCTGCAATCGGGAGGGAAGTGATGCAGGGATGCTACTGTACGTGGAAGAGGGATGTTTTTGTTGCTGTGGAGTGGGATTTTGGGGAGGTTTACTTTGGGTTTTTGCAGCTCCATGGGAAGTGAAGTTCTCAGTATATTTCCACGTCTCTTAAGCCTCCGCTAAAGACTGATGACTGTTCACTTAGAGCTCAATGAATTTCTATGAATAATTTAGATTGCTCAAAATGATTGTGTGCAATTGTAATCATGGGAATTCAATAAAAAAGAGGTATTTTTACACATTAAGTTCTGCTTCTGTTTCTTGTGTTTTGCATCATGTTTCTCGAGAAGCTTACAAACAAAACTTTGAACACCAGCTGGAATATTTATGGAAGGAACAAATATTTAGAAAAAATTAGGGGCAACATTCTAGGTCACCCGTAGCATGATGCTGCCTCTTCCATGTTTCAGAGGTGTTTTTTTTTGGTGATGCTCAGTACTGTTTTTGTGTCAAACATACATTTTTGCGTCTGTGGAAGAAAAGTTTCAGTTTGGTTCCTGCAGACAACAACACATCCCTTCACAAAGTTTTGGGAAATTTTAGCCAGGCCTGGCTGTTTTCTTCTGAAGAAAAAAAAAAAAAGAAACCAACTTATCTTGCAACTCTATATCATAGAATGTGGAGAAGATAGAAGATTGTTGTTATATGTGGAAAGCAATCGGTATGTGTTGGAAACTGCCACAGCTCCTTCACTTGCATCCTTCTGCTGATGGAAGTTTTAACTGATGTCAGGGAAATCCTATTGCAGCTCAAGAAAGCTACATTTTGAAAGGTATTGCACCAAAGTGTTAAACTGTGTCCACTCTAATGCAAACAGGCTACTTCCCTCTTTTTTTTTTTTTTTAATTATCACTGATGTGTTTTGCAGTCAAATGGGCTCAGATGTTTTGAGAGGGAATTATTGTGCTCTCAATAACTGCAGCCTCGGGAACTTGCAAATTAAACAGGAATTGGTTGGCTTTTTTAGAGCGACTGTCCTTCACACTACATGACTCTAATGATTTAACAACGGAGGAAAAAAAAAGCTTTAATCTTCTGTATTTATAGAGTCAAACTGTTGGCGTAAAAATGTTGTTTTTATGGTTAGTTAGTGGACAATGGTTGAAAGAAAGGAAAACTGTGAACTTTCCCCCCAGCTCCTCTGGCCTAAATTCACAAAAAGAGTAAAGGATTTCCCTCCAACCTGATCAAGAGCGTCATGGGTTCTGACTTTCTATGAATGCTGGAGTTTTCTAAAGTCGGGGCTGAACTTTGCTCACAGATGTCTGAGAGATGATTGTTGGTGGAAGGAAGATGCAACAAGGAGCCAAAAATACCCACACCTTCCCCCACATTGAAGTCCAGCAGGGTGGATGTGCGTCAGATCAGACTGTAAGCAGGAGCAGGTGGTGTGTGAGAAACTAACAGTCGCAGGTAGTTTGCTTTTGTTGTTCTGAACCTTTTTTTCTGGCTTTGTTTGGCTTTGCTCCGCTCTCTCCTCGCTCATTGATTTCTAGGGTTTGCAGCAGATTCTGTTGTTGTTTGCTTTTCTTTAGCACGCGACAGCCTTGTACTGTTCGAGTTCAACGGGTCCGTTTCCCAGATCTGAAGCTTTGTTCGAACTGCGGCACTACGTGACTTTCTGCAGAGCAAAACAAGATGCCACGAGGGCATTGAAGGAATGGCAGACGACAGAATCTGATGTTGAGATAAGGTGTTCAGAAAATGTTCACAAACTTCAGCTCTCGTTAAGTTAAATGATAAATCAGATTTTCTTTTTCACAGGGGAGAGAGGAGCAAGGAACTAGAGTATGAGCAGATACAAAAAATAAACTGAAGAAAAACGTATGACAGAAATTTTAAATGCATTTTTTTTTTAAATCAATGGAAAGTAAGGTGGAAGTGACTGTATAGAAAGCCGAATAAAATAAAACAAAAATAAAGCCGAAAAGTAAACTTAGGAATATATAAAAAAAAAAAAGGAATTGGAAAAAGAATGGAAAAAAAATTAAGATACAGTCGGTAGAGTTGATTAAAGAGTTTTGTTTTTTTAGATATTTGTCAAAAATGTCACCAAGTCCTAAAAGTGGAATATGAGATGGATACCTTGTGAAAACATCAAGCTTCTCTGGAACTTCCCTGCAGTTCTACTGCAATTTGCATAAATGCGGCACTAAAGCCGGAAAGAATTTCTGAACACGTCAATCAGGCTCATATACGTGCTGCTCACACCCTTCCCCCACACAGAGTATGCTGTCGTGCTACAGCTGATGGTGAAGAAACGGCCTAATGTAAATAAAATTTTTTCAAATTCTCAGCAGGTTCTGCTGAGTCACAGAGGAGCTGCAGAGGGAGGGCTGCAGAGAGCGAGGAGGAGGAGCCACAAAGCCGTGCTTCTTCAAATTTCCAGCCTTTGTCGTCGGTCTTCTCAGAACTCACTCCCTGCTGTGGTTTTAATAGAATGTATAGAAAACAAACAAAAAAAAGTATGAGAAAGAAAAACAATGACTTAACATTAAAAGAAAAAAATATTTTTCCAATTATGATTTGAGAGGAGAGAACGCGACAAGAAATATAAATGTTAGTAAAAACAACTCCAAGACAACGAGGAAAAACTGTGGAACATAAAGAGAAAACGAACAAATACAAGAAAGCTGAAAAAAAAAAAAAGAAAACGTGTAGAATTGTAAAAAAGAGGATGGTAAAAAAGGATTTTTATTCCATAACTTCTGTGGCTTCAAGATAATAAAAACAGGCAGAAGGTTGAAGTTTTTCATAACGATTATGTTCCAAAACCAAACACAAATATGCATTAACTTTGATCTGTCTATTTTTGATCCACAGCTCACCCAAGAAGTCATTATATTTTCTAAGAAGAGCTGCCCGACTGGTTTGGTTGATGAAGAACCAAAAACATGGAGACAATTTAAATGCATCTAAAAACAAACATTGTCTCTGTCTTGCAGAACAGCTCAAGCTCAGGCACATTGGATGAAGAGCAACTTTATACATTCATTTTCAACTCTTTCAACATATTGTCTATTAGATTTAGACTTGGACATTGACTAGGCCAATCCTCCTTCTCACAGAAGGAGGATTGGCCTAGCAATCAAGTAATCAAGCTTAGTCACATGTTTGATCTCTGATTGCTACAGGTATTCCATCAGAAACAATGTGTGCTTAGTTTGTTTGTGCTTATCTTTTGTTGTACTTTTACCGTGCTTTTGTCCCATTAATTAATGACTGATTATTGGTGAGTGGACGAATTTTCCATCACGATTAATAAAGTTGCAGTAGGTTTTCTGAGTGCGCTTGAACGATCACAATAGTCAGGCTGCTGCGTTTAGACGTGTTTCTCGCCTTGATCTCATTTTTTTGATGCCCCCACAAACAGCCAAATGCAGCCACTTAACCAGCAAAGCCAATTCTGCAGAATTACGCAAGTTAGTAGACAAAAGTAATAATAATAGATACTTTTTTTGTTGTTTTTCCAGAATTAGAATAACAGTTTTATGAATCTCAAAATGTGTTTTAAATTAGCTCTGTAATCCAGTTTAGGCCCGACCATGAGCGGTTCTAGCCTGGTTTGGCGCCCGGGGCAAGAGATCCATATCGGAAACTACTGCTGGTTCTGATCGCACTAAATGTACAACTAACTGTAAATTGAGCTTCAGTGCCACTGAGCGCATGTGGTGTACAGGAAGCAAAGACAACGTCTTGTTTTCTTATTGTGTTAAATTTGCAGCTTGCTTCACCTTCTTCAAACCGTTGGTCCAGCATGAAGAACAAACGGTGCCGTTTGTTCTCTATGCTGTTCTCTAACAAACATCTGAAACTTTCACACAAACAGCTGGATGATGCTAAGTTTAAACTTTACACAAATGACTCTTAAATATAAACGCACGACTGAAACTATATGTTAAAAAAAAAACAAAGCGATGTGTTGTTGCCCACATTTCTAAAAGCTAAAAACCACTGACCCGGGGTTAACTTCTTACAAAGCGCCGTGACGTTTGAGGATTTGGGGGGTCTTATCAAACAAGAGCACGAGATTCCTCACTTGCAAGCCTGCCACCCTGCTGCTGTGCTGGTTTGAATTTCTTTCTATAAGCGACTGGCTTTTCCATACCGACAGCTGATGATGTAATGGAAACTCTTCTGAGCAGTGCACTTAAAAACTAGAGAATGATTTATAATGAAAGGCAGCTCCACCACTCTTTAGTGCTTTCTTCTAAGGAGGGGATGTGAGTTTCAGGTTCATTGCTGGATGTGGAGGGGGAGGGGGGAAGAATTATGCCTCTTTGTGACGATAAGCAGCCCTTCCATCTAGTCAGGTCCGGCCTGCAGAAACGAGGGATTATTTTACCTCCGCAGCTTCCAATGGCGACTGCAATTCCATAAAATCTCACCTGACCCTTTGTTTCACCCCTCCAGAAAATAGCAGTCGGTTCAAGCCGCCAGCTCTACAGCCTGACATGCAGATGGATGGATTTTCTCTCCTGATAATGGGGGGAAAATGTGTTATATAAGCCAAGAAAACTCCTCACGAAAATCCCTGATCTGCCCTGTCTTTGTAAATCTCTTCAGGTGGCCAATAAATCCACCGTGCCAAGAGGACCAAACGAAAGGAAGGCTTCATGAGGGGGGAAGTCCTGGGTTTGTGTCCAGAGGAGGAGGAGAAGCATGGAACCTGCCCGTACACCTGTGACAGTCCGGATTATTTGGTAGAAGGGGGAAAAAAAACAGGATCTAAAACTTAGAGAAAACATCCTGTTTCCCCCCCTCCCTCATCTCATCCCAGAAGTGTTTATATAGCTTTTCCTGCTCCTGTCTGCAGAAACAGGACAGATGAGTCAGGCTAAGGTGGAAGAGGGGCCACTTCCTGCTCGTCTGCATTCAGACGTCCCATTCAGCCGTCTCTCTGCTGAACAACAGCTCATCAGTTCTTGATGGACTTGAATGAAAGAATGATGACTGATCGCCCGCTTCCTTTCATCTTCAAATATAGCGACAGACGTGACACCTCTTCTTGTATTGAGAACCGGCTTCCGGTCAGGAAGTTTGGAAATAGAGGGAATTCCCTGGAATAAACCCCAAGATATCATTGGGAATCACAAACGGCAGCTCGTGTGCTCGTGCTGCTCGTCATTGTTTTATTTAGCCATTTCAACGAGCTTCCTTTTCCCACATTTGGCCTAAATCGGGGGCTGGTTTTTCTGGTGTGCTCCATTGTGAGCGCCACTGAAAAGTTTGACAATTTCTTTTGTTCTTGAAATCTGACCATTCAGCACCAAATATCTCCAGAGAAGTGCACAGATTTGCCAGATTACGCAACATGTGAAGAAGGCCATAAAAAGGTCATTTTATGTATTCACAAAAAGCAAACGGTGCAATTTAAAATGTCTCTCATAGCCTAATGTGAAATATTCATAAATAAAATAGAATATAAACAATATGATAGGATAACTCTGGGGATCTTGCTCTAATTTTTAGACTGACTATTGTTCATTCACTAAGCAACTCTTTGTATACACTTTCATAGCTGTTATTCTTACTGTGGCGCTTAAAAAAAATTCAGCTCAGACCTTTTTTTTCTGCATTTTAATTAATAAGAATTATTTAGTTATTTTTGGTCCCAGACCTCTTGATGATAAAGTAAACCTTGAACTCAGATTCTGGACTCCTTGTTAGGAGATAAACGTAAAGATTTAGATTAAACAATTCTTCCTGTAATTACTTATGGACAATTTCAACAAAAGCTTGAATGTAAAAGCCTCTGGTGAGCTGTAACTTGTTGAAGGTCGTGTTGCTTTACATGTTTAATCTTGCCACGTTGTCAGAGGGCACGTTGTTCCCGCAGTCCACGCAGGAAGTGACTACCAAAACGGAAGTGACTGTGAGCGGAAGACGAAGTGTTAAAGTTACGACCCGAGTGGGAGAGTTGCATTCAGGAAGCATCCTGTGCACAACAAAATGCTTCCTGCTCCCGTCGCCGACGGCCAGAAAGAGGGTGTTTGATGGAGCTTGGAGGGAAACAAAGAGGTGAAGCCTCCTAAATCTGCTAACAACTAAATATAAGTGGAAAAAAAAACTGTGATACTTGCAGGAAAACCCAGCTTCTTTATCATTCAGCCAACTATTGTAGACCCTATCAAACTCCTGAGTGGAAAAATTTATTCCTTTCACTTTAGTCGCCACATTCCTTCACACACAGATACACCCACCAAGGCCCCACTCCTGACACACAGCTTGGAAGGCATTTTAAACTTAAAAGAAGTGCAGATTATTATGAAATGACTAAAACAATGTGTGATGCAACAGCAGCAGAGCCAACTAAAGTCGAATTTCTGGCTGAGCGCCCGCCGTAGGGATGAGCGGCTCTGGACCTGAACTCGACAGTGATCTGATGAGGCTCATCGAAATCAGGATGATCAGAGTTGGAAGTTTTAATCCCTGGATTTGCACAAACACACCTCTCTCTTGCTGTTGGTTTTCTGGTTTATCACAATTTTAAAGTTGAAATTGTTAACATGTATAATGGAAGAAAATGGCTGCCCTTGACTCCAGTGCAATAGTAGTCTGAGCGAGTACTTCTAGTACTAAAAGTCTGAGCCACTTTCTGTTATGGCGGCAGTTCAGTTTAGTCCCCTGTGAAACAATCCTCCAGGGTTTTGGAGACAACACTGTTTCAAATGAGCATCTTCAGAGCCAGCCCATGACAATGCAAACTTTAAATACTACAATCATGGGCCTATTTCCTTCTTTTTTAAAATTTTGCCTCTTTACCTCACCATATCTTTAAGTATTTAAGATCTATTGGGTTTTTTCCTCTCTATGGAATAGGCTTGGTTAAGTTACTTTTTCAGGTTAATTTTTTTTTTCTTCTAATGTTACGGAGAACTCTGGCACCACACCTTCAACAACCCTATATTAGAAACTTTAATTCTGCATGCCCCCAAACGTGTCCGGACCTGTTTGCTTGCTCCAAAGTTGTTGATGCTCCTGTTGTGCCTACGTGATGTGCCCCATTGCCAAACAGATGCCCCACCCTGACAAAAGGCCACATCCCCTCTATCCAGCCTGCTAGCTATTGTGTGGGTATCTGGCACCCGCAGGTTCAGCTGTTGTTTCCCATCTTCTGGCCTGCACATGACATGTCCAGCCTCTGCTACCCCGCCTCCTTCTAACCAGTCATTTCTTCACACTCGTGTAAATAATAGTCAGCTTGCAGCTGGATCCTGCAGCTACCTGAAATCACAGTTGCAGCAAAAAATATTTCATGTCACTGAATGCTACACATGATTACACTGGTTTACAATTGATTGTAAATATAAAATAAATGCATGGCACTTGCTCTTTGAAAAAAAAAATGCATATACATAATATTTTTAAAACACTTTGAAAATATGTGAGCTTGTACAACTTGTAGGTCACTCATTTGGCTAAAACACTCAAAAAAAAAGGGGGAAAATGTTGCTACAGCTATTCTGGGTAGGAGGAACATTTAGTTCTATGAAGTTCTATGAAGTTAATGATTTACAAAACATAATCTGCAGACATCAGCAGACATATTGAACAAGGAAAATGCAAATAAAAAATTTTTTTTATCTGAAAAAATTGCACACAGACAACATTGCTTGTGTTGGGATCAAATAATACTAATTAAAAAAAGAAAACCACAAAATGTCAACAAAATGAAAGAATGAAACATCAATGCCAAATTGATAAAGATGACAAAATAATATTCAATTGACAGTGAGCATTAACATGTTTCTTAAAATAGAACATTGCTATGATAATGCAGGTGTTGTTTTCTCTAAAATATTTTAAAAAAATATTTGTAAAAGAATCTTGCACCCGAATTAGCATACTCTGGTTAGCAAATATTGTTTTACTTGAAATTGTGGGATTCCAATCCAAAATGCTGTGACACTGACACCAAATTGTAAAAACTATCCCAGTACACCTAGAATTTTGTTAGAAACCTTTTCGCAGTCTGTTTTCGAGGTGCAGTCATATCTCTCCAAGTTGCATGTAAAGCTGAACAGTCGTGACAAAACTATACAGAAGTTTAAAATACACACAAACGGCTCAACTGGTTTTGGTTTGAACACAGAAAGCCATCTTAACATTCGAATATCAATTTTATGTACAACACAAAGAACTATCACCAGGGTCATTGAGCTTTTGATGTTTGTAGTCTTACCGCATCTGTTTGCTAAAAACAGATGCAACTGCTTGAGGAAGCGTTTTAATAATTAATTTTGCTCCCTTTGAGGCTTTTTTCCCCCAGTTTTGGATCTCAAAACATGTCATAATCAGCTCAGCTATTGCACAGATGTTAAACACCGTTGCTAATGTTTAGTTTTCGCAATTTTAGGATGCCATTGCATCAGATAAATGTTGGATTTGTAAAAACAAGATCTAGAATCTTCTAATTTGAGTGTTAATAAAATAAGTATTTTATTTGTTTGTATTAGCGTAGGAATTGTTGTTCAAAGAATTCATTTTAGCTGACTAAATTACAAGAACAATCCAAATATCAAAACATTCAGGATGACTTCTAAATGTGTCGACGTTTTAGTGTGGTTTGGCATTTCTTTTGCATAAAATGACCCGTGCGACGTTGCATTTGGTAAACACCGGCTGTCCGTGCTGACCTTCACGCAGGCGACTCGGTACGTGCTGAAAACCTGATCCACTACTCTGAGCTGGCTTAAAGGGGCTGCTTTGACGCTGTGGACTCACATCGGTGTAGGAACTGAGGATTAGCTCCACTGTCCAACAATGCAGATGCACCAGAAACCCTACCCGGTGACAAGAGGTCGTCTCAGTGTTTTAAGGGACAACATGAAGGTGTCTCTGAATGACCTTACCGGACACTACGTGTGCGGTGTCACTGCAGGTCAATGGCCTGAACAAGCCCCCCCCTATTAGCTTTGAAATGTAAACAACTTATAGATCTAGGCTGGCATCCCCTGAGGGTCGGGGAGTGATGGGTGGGGGGCAGGAGGGGTGTCCTATAGGCTGCATTTCATTATGGAAGCATAGAAATGTAAGTAGTCTTGCACGTAGGGCACACACACTGCTTTTCCGTTTTTTTCCCTACTTGTTAAGAAAGTGAGTGCAAGCAGGTTTAAAGGAAACACTGGTTCATCAACTCATAGATACCACGTGTAAAACATAAATGTCTAAGATGAAACTAGCTGTTAGTTCACAATAATATCAGTACTAGCAGGTCAATATATTTAGTCTCTCATTGCCCTGCAGATGAACAGGATGCAAACAGTTTAACAGTTTGATGTAGGATGCAAAAGTGTGATGGAGTATTTGACATGTTTTTTAGTTCAAAGCATCACAGACGGGCAGAGCAAACGAGAGAAAGGAGAGACATCTCTACTCAGAACTGACAAAAATTGTATCCAGAGATGCAAATAGGTGGTGTGCAGGTGCTCATGTGCCATTAAAAAATAGAAAACAAACAAACATACAAAAGGTACCAGATGAAATGTTACTTAATAGCATACCTAAGATTTGAGGACAGATGGGTGCAGGACAGGCCCAGGAGCCATTGCTTTAGAACTTCATCAAAATGTCAACGAAGCAAGCTCCATTAAGCAATTAATTTGGTTTTCCTCCACCTCCAAAGAAAGGCTTAGACTGAGCCTGAGCCACAAAAGAAGTCCGTGTTCTCAGAAAAGTGGTCGCTGGAGGTCAGCTGGCTTCAAATAACTGATGAACGCACAGAGATGTGGTGCAGAATATGCCGTGATAATCCCACTCTGGCGGACAAAAACGGTGCCTGTTATGCAGGTACTAAAAACTTCAGTCATCCAGGTTTTTATTAGCAAACCAATAGGATCAGGGAGTAGTGCAGGCAATTGATAATGAAAACAGATGCAGCTAGGACCGGAGGACCCAGTGGTCCACTCAACAAACGGAAAGAGGAACTAAAAGGAGGAACAACATCAAGCCATCGCAGAGTAATGTTTTTCTTTTTAGCCTTTCACAAGCAAAATATGGACATCCTACGTGATTATGCGAGGAAGATATTCTGCTTATGAAAAGATTTTGAGTTGACATCAGGAAAACATATTTTCGAGAAGGTGGAATGTGCATCATACAGAGAAAAATGTCAGTTTTGACAGGAGCATTTTGTAGTCCTCTCTTCAATGGCTCAGCAAAGAGGAAATGATGTACGTTGTTTCTGTGTCCAGCAAAGAGGACATATCGAGTCAGATTTCCTTGGATTATGGAAACTGGAGGTCAGTCAAACAGCACAGGACATTGTTGGCAGGCTTGTGAAACTGTTAAACATTTGCTGTTTGATGGAGAAAAAGACAAGGTTGGTCAGAACCGCTTTTAACGCTGGAACATAAAACTCAGTTGTGTTCCCAAATTACGTCAACGTTAAGAAGGCCTTTCACTAGTTCCTTACATTGTGCTTGAGTAGTGCTGCATGTGAAAGAGGGTTTTTATATTTGAATATCATAATATACAAGTACATCTCCTGTCAACCTGACTCTTGCCTCTCACCTGCACACCATTTAGTCCAGCTCACTACAGAGACCTTTGTCCCAAATCCAGCCGTTGACTTACTGATGCAAACAGCTGATCGAAAGCTAAACAAGTAGGCCTGGTACTTCCACATTCTCTGCTGTCTATGAAATGGAGTATGACAGCCAGTGTGATGATGATGATGACGTTCTGAAGTTTAACAGAAGCTTAAGTGTCTTAAAAAAGTAACTTTTGTAAGCGCTGGAAAAGCTGTCATTTTTTGTTTTTGGTGTTGGAAAAGCAGATATTTGCACATTTAGTTTTCAGAGCTTGAAACGCCATTAGTAGACATCCATCTACTAATTTACTAATTTCCCTCCCCCTCCACTCTCCCCCAGCTTTACCATATTATTTTCTGATAAGCTTTTCGGCTCCCCTGTCATTTTCCACTCCTTGATCAGTGTATTTATAGCTTATTTTTTGGTTTCGTTGTTTTCCTCTGGCTACTTCCGTTGAAGTTTGTTTATCGTCATTGTTCTCTGTGCTTTGGCTCCTTGATCTCCAGCGTTGATAACTGTAAGTTTCCTTTTGTTCATCATCTATGAAAGTCACTTTCATTGGCAAGCCGTCTGCACTTGGGTCCTCGTTTACTACCAAACATGACAAAATGTGCATTTCTAATCCAAACAGAATAGTGACCAGGAGCCTCGACGTGCTCAAAAACCAAAGTAAAACCAAACAGGTTATATTTTAAGACATCAAATCAATTTTTGCTAATGAAAACAATAACTTAAATAAAATTCAATGTCTTACCCTTAACCCTTGTGTGTGCGAGGACTGAGGCAAACGTAGAGGACTGTGGCAAATGATACAAGTTTTACGTGTGTGGGGTCGGTTGGACCCAATTTCTAGACACAAGCGTTAAAATGACTCCTCAGGAACAGAATTCGACCAGCTTTGTAAAATAAACACCAGGCCTTTTTGTTCTTACCATTTGCTGTAACTATACCAGAAAAGTATCCATCCTTGTGTCTCTACTTTTCTTTCCATCTCTTACCATTCTTATCTCTCTGTGTCTTTCCGACATACCGCTCTCAGAGTCAAACTGCCATCATTGTTCTGACAGGTACTGTAACCGTTCCCTTGCCGGCCAGCTCACCTTGTTATGGGTGCAGCGGTTAAAACCGGGTGCTCTGGGTTGTTTTCTCATTTCTGTTACCATAGAAACGGTTTTGTTGATGAATGTCACCTTGATATTTTTGCCATCTGCTTGAAAATATTACATTTTGTCTTCAAAAAGACAGATATTTTAGAACTACTTCTCTTTGAATTTCTTACTGTGACAAGTTAGCTAATTTATCTTTTTCTACCAATTCCTCCTCATCCCGTAACCATTATGAACTTCCTGGTCTATTTCTTGAAAACTTCTTTTTTTCTTTTGACGGGGACAGATATCTAATAAGCGTCAAAAATCACTCATAAACCATCACTGCTTCCTTGTAACTCAGCCAAGAATCTTGCTATGAGAATGTGTCAGTTATATCTCATACAAAGCTCTATACTTTCTTGGTAAGCAGCCAAACAGTTTCTCCGAAGAGCTTTCATTTTCCCCTAAAAGTGAAACTGCATTTTCTGAAAACATACTTATTATCTGTTTAGCTTCTGCTGCTACTAATGATGATAGGACACTTGGCATAAGCCCTCCTTCAGTTCAAAAGTGCACACCAATAAATCATAAATGAATTATCAGGGGGAAAAATTAAGCAGAAAGTTTTTGCCAACAGGCCAGAGATTTACTAAACTGTAAGTTTGTTTTGGGTCTTCTCAGACAATCAACAATTTTGTCTCAATGAAAATGTTGCGCTGTTGCTTTAAGCTCTACAATCTACATAAGACGATGGATGGTTGTCAAACTGCAACATACAGAAAAAGTTTAAAATTAAAATTCAAGTTAAAAATGCATACTATTATTCTTAATACACTACTATACTGTGCTTGCATACTTACTATGCAAAATCCCAGACGTGGAAAGTTTGCTGGTGCGATGGCATAAAAACCTAAAATTCATCATCTCTATGAGAACTTCACAGTGGCTCAAAGCAAAATGAAATTTCAATTCCAAGTTTAATGCAGAGAATCCACATTGATATTTCAGTTTTGGAACGAGTGAATTGGGGGAAAGTGTTGGAAGCCTCCTACGGTTTTCCCCATTGTCCTTCCACAGTATCGTATGTCTGCTGCCGTGCTTTGTTTCCACTCAGGCTTCCTCTGTTTTATTCGGGACCACACAGCACAACTGGCTGCGACTCAGGGCTAAATTGAAACATCGAACTGGAGTTGCTGAGTGGATAAAAAGGGACTAGAGATGATTTCTTCCCCCCCACACACACTTGTGTTGCTTTGACTCATCACATTTTTTCCATCTGCAAAGCCGGGGCTGATCATATTCCCTGTTTACACTTTGTTTCCGACTTGTGAAAGGCAAAATAGAGTTAAATTTGGATTTACTGAGTCTGACACTGTGCTCTTTCAAATCCTCTGGAGTATTTCTTTCTTTTTTTTTTATTTAACGTCCTGCAAATGGCATTGAAGACAGATGGGATGATATTGTTTTTGATGAATGAGTTTGACACAATGTTAAGAGGCAGCTTTCAACAACATCATCACACAGAGTTCAACTGATGAGGCTTTAAAACAACTGACCATATCAGCGGGTGACTTAGAGGTTGTCAGTGAATGAAAGGGAAAAGGGTAACAATGTAGCAACCCATCACTAAAAGGAATCATGAAGTACTTACAGGTCTATAGTGATATTAGCATATTGCATTGCAAGCCATGCTGTGCCATATGGATTGAAAAACTATGTGCATGTCAGACATGCAGGTTGTATGTAGATACCAAATGTACACTTACACAGAAACAAAAAGTGTTATGCATTTTTTTTTATTATTATTATTTTGCCGTGGTTTGGATTATTGTCCCCGCTGCACACCCTAGGTGTGCTTCACTTTAAGGTTGCAAACCACAAATCTTACTTTAAGATTTTCTGCTAACACGTATAATTTGTTTTCCAGTTGATAACTGTAACACACCTGGTTTCTGAAGAAACAAATCAGACCCAGACAATCAGTCTGCCACCACCATGTTTAACAATCAGCCTATACCATTTGTAACCTGCTGGATGAGTTATTGATGAGTTCCTGGAGTAATTCTGGTAGGTCGGACACTTCAGGGAAGGTTCACCACTGTTTCCATGAACAGTGAACAGTGGGCATCACTCTTCAAGGTTTCAACTGCTGAACAGACATAGCTAGTCAAACGGGTTGGTTCCTGAAACACCCAGGGGAATATTTCAGATTTCTGTACCACACCTCAACAAGAGATCATTCCTGCCAACAGACGTCTCTGCCTACAATAAGTCTTTGAAGAATTTTAATCAATATGAGCTACAACAATATTTAATTTCCCTTTCATTGAGTAAAGTATTTTTGAATTTGAAATCAGATTTCGAGAGTGTGAAGTGTCTGTAAACTTAGATCATATTAATCCAAATGCCAGCTAATGCTAAGTCACACAGCTGACCAGCAGACCTAAATGACCGCCTTATTTAACAGAGAGAGTCTCTTACATAAGGCCGTTTAAGGCTGTTTAAAACCTTAAAAATACCCAAAAGAATTTTAAAATGAACTCAGAAGCCAGACCAGGGGTAATGTGTTCTCTTTTACGTGTCCCACTTCCTGTTTAAAGATGTGCAGCAGCATTTTGCCCCGGCTGACGACTTATGAGGGCTGGCTGACTCTTAGATGGAGGGAATTACATTCATCCTGTCATGATGAAATGAAGGTGTGGGTTATTGTTTCAAACTGTTGCCTTCAAACAATTGATTTGGCCTTTCCTAATTTTTTTTAAAATGATAAAAACTAAACTTGACAGTGGCCCCTTTTTAACTGCTCAGTTTAAAATCACTGCGCATCTTCAAATCAAGGTTTGTGACTGTGAACATATCTCTGGGGTCTAAATCAACTGGAGGTCTCTGAGCTCTAGGTATGTTTTATATATTTTTCGTTCTTTAACTCCTCGTACTCAGTTGCACATTTTCTTATAATCTGAGTATTTGTTTTTTTTTTACTTATGTTGTGAATTTGCCCTTAATGCACAGTCTTATTTTATTTATTTTTACCTTTGTGTGAGTATGCATGTTCGTTAAACTCAAATTAATTGCTGTTGTGACACTTGGATTTCCCCACTGTGAAACGACAAAGGATATTTCTGTTCTCTTCTATTCTCTTCTCCAGGCTGCTTTGTTCTGCATGTGAACCCAGCATCCTGCTTATTCATAGTAGCGACCCTCTGTGTGATTGCTACGAGCGCCTTTATTGATTTGTAATCCTAATAGCCAAACTCCGATTTTTCTCCAATATTCTCCCCTGACAGAGTGATGGTTGGAAAACAGAGGAGACCACACATGTGTTTGTTATCGTAAAGATGGGACATTTTCGGGGAGGCCTGCAATCTCAGAGATTCCTAATGCCAATCAGTCTTTAAATAGGCGGTTAGGAAACACCGGCCAGAGCATTTGAAGCCTGGGTATCTCTGGCTTGTGCTCTTAACTCTGGGCTTAAAGTGAGACCAATTTAAAGGGAACTATTTTTAAATTGAACCTTGAAGAGGAAGGTGACAAACAATATTTACCTACTATAAAGTGGGACGGTTGCCTGCCGACAAACAACAAACTGTAAACAAACACCAAGGGCAGCAAAGAAGAGGGCTTCTACATGGTACTTCTGGGAGGGAGCTGATAAATTAGTCACTGGTCAGATGTCGTTTGGTTTAACCAAAATTGAGCAAGACGAGTGTTTTTGAAAGACATAACATTATTGTAGAAAAATTACCAGAGAGGAAGATCTTTTATTATTCAAATGTTGTTGCGTCTTGAACTGCATCACATGTCGTTTGGCTCAGCTTCAGTTTTGTGCTTATTGACAATGCAATTGCCTCGACACCTAATAAGTGGTTTTGACGCCCTTGTCGGCAACAACTACCATCAATAATTTATGAAAAACAACTTTTCCATCTCTGCTGAGAAATTATGCATATCTCTTTTTTTGCAGAATTGTTTTATTCAGTCATATTGCATCTCAATAGACTGTCAGAAACCTTGAATCATTTAGTTATGTATTTTTTTGAGCAATTCAGAGGCTTTCGGACGTTCTCAGGACCTTGAACCTGCTGCATAACCAAAGTGTGCTTGAACTAAAGAACTATTAGTATTTTCTGGTATTGAGAACGATTCACAGTTACATTAATTACACCACTACCTCCATTTCCTGAAGCAGAGAGCAGCTTAGACAGCAGTTTTGACACCTGTTATGATCTTTACAGGAATTTTCTTTTAGCTTTATTCCAGATGTAATGGGATACACGCCTTTCAAAAAGTTTTACTCTTGCGGGATCAAGGCACATTTTAAAAAAAGTCTTCAAGACCAACTTTTTGGTCAAATGTGAGATGGATATTTTTGTTGCAGTGGTTTTGGCTTCTGAAGCCAAATACTGATGCATTTTTTTTTCCAAAGTCTCTTCCTTTTTGTTGAATCACAAACACTGACCTTAATGCAAGTGAGGCCTGGAGTGTGTAGATAGTGTCTATGGATTGTTTTGACCTTCTGGATAAGTTGTCTTTGTGTTCTTGGAGAAGATTTAGAAGCTTCTGAGCTGTCCTTCCTGAATCCAAAACTAAACGTACCATAGAAACTGTGGGGTCACATACAGGGGTTATGACCTACAGCTATCATTCACACTGATAAGCTTAAAGAAGAATGTAAAAAACACGTGAAGAAGGTTGAACTTCTCTGCATCACACTCAGCTCTGCAGGACCAAACAGCAATAAACTTTCAGAGTCCTGACGTAGGCCAACGTCCGGCCTGATTTGAGTGGCCTGCTGCATGTAAACAGCTTTTCTACCGTGTCACACCAACTCCCACAGCAGCTGGTTCCTTCCATTGTTCCCTGCTGCAGAAGAAAGAGTCATGAGTTGGACAGCAATACCTCTCAAGGGTGTCCCCAGAGCGACCCGGAGTGCCTTTTTCACACAATTCATCTCAATTCATGTCAGGAAAATGGATGCTGAGCAGGTAATGGAGAAGTCAAAGATGCCGAGGCGATGAAATGTAAAAAAAAACGAAGATATAAATAAGAAACCCATCAGTCAGAATGGTCTGTAGACCTTTATCGATGTTAGAGTGAGGAACTAGACTCAAACGCTGTTGTTACAGCTCAATGTGAAAAATGTCTGAAAGTTTTTTTCTAATAATTTGTGATCCTCTTATCATCGTTTTAGCAAATTTAGAGTGTACCCTTTCTTGTAAGGAAATGAACATTTAGTGCATCCTACAATTTCAACATGCATCGAAAAAGATCTTAAGACAAATCCAGTGAAGTGGAGAAAGTCAGAAGAAACGCTATCTGAGTGCATTGTCTTGGAGAATTGTTAAACTGGAACCCTACAGAAGGATTTAAAAGCATTCTCTTGTGAGCCCAGTCTGACCATATGTGACCAGTCTTTAACACAAAGGAGAGTGGTCACTCGTGACGAAAACCGTAATTTGAAACACAAGAATTAAGACTGCTTTCGGTAAGACATAATACGTCCTCTGGTTCTAACAAGCACTTTTACCCTGATGAGCATGCAGAACTTCAGTTACAGATCTCTAAATGACTATCACCAGAATATTTTATATTAGCAAAACTGCACCACAGTAATGCAGCAGTAAAAATGCTATTACTAAGATATTCTCATCGTGCCATTCAAACTCTACTAGTCCATCAGCAGCAGGTCCACCTATAGCGAAAGCTTGGCTCTAAAAAGTCACTTAAAAGTAATTTAGAATACTCAGACTGCAGCTACGGTGACGTACTCTCACGTTGAGATGAGCAGATATTTTACAACCAAAATCCCTCATTTGCTGTGAAAAACAATATAAAGGCAAATAGTTATTTACATGTTTACATGTTTATTAGTGTTTATTTACACTAATAAGATTATTAGTTTTTTTTTTTTTCTGGCTATAACTATATTAACATTTGCCCTTCAAAAATCAACTAATTCATCAAAACAGTTCACTTTATACACCACTTATATGCAACTAGCTTAATATTTATCTATTTAGCTTGGTTTTATTGGGCCTTTTACACGTTTTATGCAAAATGCCTTTACTGACTGACTGTAGCAAAACTAGGAACATTGCTACCAATGCACTTTGATGGAGGTCAAACTTACCTACATCAGGACAGATGTTAAGTAAGTTACAGGAACCAGGAACTACTTTTGATTTTGTTTTGCCATCTGCTTAGTTTTGGTCACCAAGGGACCATTTAAGAGGAAATTAGCCAGAGGATCTGAATCCGGCAATTCCTTCTATCTTTTTTCCTGAAGTTAGGAAATATATGTATAATTAGTCCACAGCTCTCCATTATGGAAATATTCAAGGCCCCCAAGATCATCTCACAGAAGGAAGTTATGAATTGTTACGAGTGTTAACATGGGAACACTAATGGCACAAATCCTTTTAACGAACAAACATCCGGCAGCTCTGGTTTCCTGCAGCATTTCTTTCTTGTTTATATTTTTGACGTTAAAAGATTTGCAGGTGACTTTGTCTTTCCTTGTTCCTGGTTTAGGTCTTGCACTGATGCACCAAAGTAGAAAACTTTTCCACAAAGTCGAACAGGTTATTTCTTAATGTGAATTTCGATTCTATTTCTGCTCTTGCAAAATCTTTAATCTTTGATACTAATACACACCACATGGTAGAGATTCTTATTTGATGAGGATTTTGAAAATCATATCTACTTTCTTTTCACCATTGTGCTCTACGTTATGTTGGTCCGTCACACAATATCCCAGTGAAATACAGTGAAATGTTTGGTTGTACATTGACAAAATGTGATCAAGGAATCATGCTACTTTTGCAAGGCACTTTCGAATAATCTTGTTTTATCAGGAAGAATGGTTTCCAGGTGTTGCTTTTGCATATTTCATAATTACTAGTCTATAAAAGTACAACACTAAAGCAAAGAGTAAGATGGAAAATGCTCAAAAATCAGGGAATTTTAGGGATATGAACAGAAAGGGAATTATCAGTAATCTTCATTGTTTTAATAGCTGACAGATACCGAGTGTTCATCAACCGCTCATCATCACTTCCCAAACCTCCCGCCTGGAATTTCCCACAGCTCTTTGTGGTTCCACACAATCATGAGCTCGGTATCGTGCACGTTCCCCGCAGCCAGCTGTCATCCCGCTCGTGTAAAAGCAGCTGTGTGCGAAAGGGAAAAAGGGTGTGACGGACAACAGACAATGACTTCTGGAGGGCCGACGTCCGTTTTTAGACTCCAATGACCCGTTTTTGGTGTCATCCAAAGATTCCACTTGGGCTGGGAGAATTTGCACTACTGTTGCAGGAAGGGCTGGACAACTGTGCCGCTACTTGATACCTCAGATAGCTTCTGAAAATATATATTTCATCCTTCGGTCAAGGCGTTTCCGTGTGTGTGGCTAGCGAGGCTGCATGCTGCAGTCTTCCTGGAATTGTCTGGGCCATGCTGCTCTTTCCATGACTGTGCAGAAAGTTTTGAAACGAATACAAAACGCCAAAGGAAACTCAGACTTCATCCAAAAAAAATTCCTTTTCATGAATAATTCTTGACATATTCACACATTTTAGAGCAAGACGGTCAAAAAAGATGAATCTGTTCCCTATAGGAGTCATTTTCATCTGCAAATTTCTTCAGGCTTTTTATAGGGAAGAGTCTGACAGATCCAAAGAAGCAAACTGAGAAACCTCCAGCAACAAAATGGAAAAAAAAAAAAAACCCTGTTTGTCAAAGTTACAAACTCTATCTGAAAGCTTGAGATGGGTGTAGAATCACGAGGTCAAATGTCAGCTGGCCTGTACAAGTTCAGAGGAGCTTAAATCACCACCAGAGTGTGTGTCTGCCTTGGCATCTGGCTCAGGAAAGGTGCAGATCACCTTACAACTTATGGGAAATAACCAGAAAATCTATGATCAGATTTTTGGGCTATTTTATTCGTTTGTGCATCTTCCCAAGGCAGAGATGCTTGACATGCCTTTGTCAAGTTCTAGACAGTGCAATAACCTCTATTTATGCAGTAGTTATTGCAACATTATTATCAATATTACAAATACCATGTGTATTATATTAACAGTATGTTTTTTAAACTGTTTAATTATTACCGTGTGTAAATGATCTATATTAAACAATTTCACTAAAAAACATAAAGGCAACAGGATTAAGTACTCAGAGTTGATAGAAAAATGAAAGGCTAATGTAATGACTCTACATGCAATAAAACAAAAGCATATAACTGTTTAACAGTAGATTGATAAGTTGATCTTTTTCCATTCGGATTCAGCATATTCGGACTGACTGGATGCTGTTAAGAGCTTGTGATCCATAAAGAAGATGGGAATGGAAAGACAACTGCTGCTGTCACTGTGAATTACACACAAAGATGTCAGAGTAAGTCTCAAGTTGCAATGTTTGCTTAATGATGAATAAGTGAAGGCTGCTGCTTAACCAAAAGGTTAGTCAAAAAAAAATAAATAAAAAAAAAATAGACCATCTGCAAGACACTGAAATGCTCTTAAACAAAAACCTCAGAAATAAAACAAAACTATAAACCTGTGCAGGCACCGACCGGACTGATCAAACAAGATGACGTTTGGGACGTTGTCATTGGAGGGATAACGTAACTCATAAGTAACTGTAGAAACAGGTTTTTCTAGTACATTCCAGAATGGGCGTTTTGCTTAACAGACCTCTTCAAATGCTGACAAACCGCAAGTTATGCAATCTGCCTGTCTTTCGATCTGACGCTTTTCAATAGTTGTCTGACATTTTCCAGAAGTCTAATAAAGCAAGTATAACATATGTAGAAGTGAAACAATCTTTTCCAGCTTGAGTTTACTTTTAAGAAAATGAAAATGACAAACGATAGAGAGCATGGCATCATTGTGCGACATCAGTTCTGCGTCTGATATAAGCAAAACATTATTGTTTATAGTTCTTAAATGAATTAAGTGCAGTATTATTCAAAGGTCTTTGTAACTTTTTGCTTACCAATAATGTGCACTTTTTAAAACTTGTCATGAATGTTATAGCCAAAAATGTAATGTAGCCAATTTTCATAAGATCTGAATCATAATTATCTCCAGAGATTTACTGGATTAGGTGAGATTGTGCAGACAGAAAATTGTAATTTCTGCTCAAAGCTTAAAAAAAATCTCAGCATTCTGCTTTTTAAAAAAATAATATTTGTAGTTTTATTTTTAGTCCTGTAGGTTTACTCTCCGTGTATATTTGATGGAGCCCACTGGTGTTTTTCTACTTTTGTTTTATTAGAGTCTACTAATTTGGTTTGAGCACACGTGAACTGTGAATCGCAAGTACCACTGAGCTGCGAGATGAGTGGAAAAGTACAACCAGCTCACATCTAAGTGCTCATAGAGGCCCGGTGGTTAATGTACATGTAGAGAGAAGAAACAATGAACCCGCTGAAAACGAACTCAAAGCCCCGTATGGTCAGCAGTGATGGCAACAGGCAGACATAAACACCACTCTGCAGCTGGACGAGCATTTGATTAAAGGTAGGAAATTAGATTTGCTTTGCGCTTTTTGCTCTGCTTTTCCAGCATTGATGATTTGTGGCATTTTTGACTTGGTGTGAATACTTCAAACTGGGATTTTGGTTTTAAAATTCTGATCGTAAATGTTATTATAAAGTTACATTTGTGTTTAAAAATAGTCTATGGATGGAAACTTCCTGATACAGCTAAGCTATTGAAGAGAGATTTTGACAACTTCATAAATTTATATTTTTACATCATTTTTTTTATGTAGATGAAATAAATGCAATACAGTCAAGTATACAAAACTTTTACATGTAGATGATTTCAATGGCATTATGGAATGTATTATTCACTATGGACCGTACAATATCATAATTTCATAAAAATAAATCATTTTTAATAAATTGTATCTTTTTTAGTCTAAATTGTCAGCTCTTTCTTACCTTGAACTTGTTTTGATTTCAAACTTAACAAGCTTTTCTGGAAGTCCAAGCTACTTACATAACTGTATAAATGAAACTGTTGCATAAACGGGGAAAGAAACTGAAACTGGTGAATGGACGAAAGCAATGCTGATTAAAAATAACATCCGCAACGTCTTTTCCTATAAATGAATTCCCCGAAGAAAAGAAAATGCTCGAAGGAATGCTGCCATCGACCTCACCTTCCTCCTAAGCATTCTGTAGGAGGTTAATGCAAACAGTTGGTGACTTTAGTGTTGACTTGAAAAACATCCAATGAGATAATTTTAAAAATGACACATGTAGCTGGCTGCTGAAGTCCTCTGATAATATTTTTCTTAGGGATCTTCTAATGTAATCCTTATAATCATTATTATTGGGAAGGATTCTGGTTAGAGTGAGGAGTCTTTCAGTATGAAACAATGATAACTGTGAATATTTATTATTTTTGATAAACCAGCTCAAACTCTGCTATATCTTGAGGACTTTGCATACATTTATTTTACACTTCGTATTATTATTGTCGAAGCATTACACCTTATGAGATAGTTGCTTATGTTAAGGTACAGTTAAGCTCAAAAGAGATCAAGTATCTCTTCACATGTGAAAAAAAAAAAAAAGATAACTAATGATTAGAATGGTGGCAAGGAGACATCCAGTCTCACCAAATGTGAATAGTCAAAGTCAATAGCTTGTCAGTCATTAAAAAAACAATTGGATCACGGTAATGACACAAAAGAAAGTTCACTCCCACCTCCTGAGCCATTGTCAACCAAATATATATCTTCACTTATATTACATAGATTCATTTCACATACAATAAAATATTTAGAGCCTTTATTTCTTATCATTTTGATCACACAGATAATGACTCAAAATTAAGTGTCTCAGAATATTAAAAAAAAAAAAAGTAAACTAATGGTGTTATACTGTAATTAGCTTATGAACTCAAAGCACCTGCAAAGGTTTTGCTGAGCCTCTAAATGTGTCAGTTGACTGCACATGGAGACCACTGCTGACTGGACAGATGTCCAAAAGACAGTCACTGACACCCTCCACAAGAAAGCTGAGCCACAGCACGTCACTGAGGAAGAAGCGGATTGTTCACATAGTGCTGCAGCCACGCATATCCATATAAAGCTGAGTTGAAGCAAAAGTGTGGTAAGAAACGAGAAACCAGAAGCTTTGAGAGGATTGTTAAGCCAAATCCATTCAAGAATTTGGGGAGTTTCAGTACGAGAGGACTGAGGTTAGAGTCGTTGCTTCAAGAGCCACTATGCACAAATTAATTCTCCATGAGTCACAAGTATCTTACCTTTATTTTGGAATCAATGTAAAAGTGAAAACAGCAAAGCTCTTTTTACACCTTAGCCCGGATAGTGTATTAAAAGTGCTTAATAGAAGTAAAATCTTTTTCCTTTGTTCCTTATAACAGTTTCTTCTGTTGTGTTTTTCTCCAGGTGATGCATCACACAAAATGGTCAATCAGGACTAATATTTTACATCAACAAACTATGCCATTTTAACACATAGTTGAAATGTATTTACATTGCATGCAAATGCCATGCTTTCTGATTAGATTATTATTTTATGTCTCTTTGAACTGACACATTTTTTTTTTTACCTCATATTTAATCTTAGTGTCTTAATGATTACCTTCAGGATCTTTGGGGCTAATAAATAGATAGCATCATTTTTAGGCCAACAAAGCTCCAGCTTTTCCTCTTTGTTGGACTCGGCGTGTCATGGGCACGTGGAAGGAGCTCTACTCAAACAAACGGCTCCATTGATGATTGAATAAGAGGTACTTCTTGCTCTGTGAATCCCTATCTCAGGATGCATCTCAGGCCTCTAATACCTGCCATCCTGATTAGATGTGGAGACAAAGCTCTGTTTCATCCTTCCCTCTCCTAATCGCATCATCTCGAACTGATCACCTTGCAGCTACGTGTAATACACGGCGTGCATCAAAAGTCGTTTGGATTTTGAGGAAAAGAGGCAGAAAAAAAGGTTTTGGATTCCTGCATTTATGCCGGGTTTCCTTAAGTTACAATGAGACGCTGATCTGACCTGTATCTCCTGCATGCAGCTGTGTTTACTTTCCACTTGCCTGCTGTAAGCAGACAGATGGTTTAACAATGACCCAAAAAAATAATAAAGCCACATAATCCACAATCCTGAGGGGAAATCTGTGTGTGGATAGTTTTTAAGTAATACATAAATTAATTGAATGGATGATACTTTAGCTTCATTGTTTCAGCTTCGTTTTCCAATTGTTGGCTGACATTACACAATAAATATTGGATTCAGACAGAAGAACGCAAATAAGTTACCCACTTAAAGCAAATTTTTGGATTTCTTCAGAAATATCTTTGACATAAATTAATTTTAAACATTGACTGTCTTGTGGTGCGGAAGACCCAGATTTTTCTTCTTTTTTGTGTGTGTGTTACATAATCGGCACACGTATAGGCAGAAATCATGTGCTTTGTGTAAGACAGAAGAAAAGTGGAGATAATGTGATCAAGGACATGTTTACTTAATCCACACACACCCCCGGTTTCTATGGAGAGACAGGAGCTGCAAACTGAAGTGTCTGTGGCTAAAGACTCAGGCTGTGGTGAGAGCAAGACTACCAAGACAGGTGACAGTGGCAAACACACACACACACACGCACACACGCACACACACACACACACCCCCACACACACACACGCAGACACACGACACCATTAGGCTCCATGAAAGGCCAGACCCTGTCAGCATTAATCAGCCCCAGCCTGTTATTGTGAACGTCTTAGCCGATGTGTTCCTGGATACCGAACGGCAGGTTTTCCCTCATCATTGTGTGTGCATAAGCCATGTGATCAAGAAGGACAACCAGGTCCTTGTGCCCTGTTGTTTTCCTCCACCAGGAAAGTTAAAACACCATCTTTTTCCATCGCACCATAAGGCTTCAGCTTAATTTTCCACTTAAAACTGGCTGATTATCAGCCTGTTTGAGGCTGCAGTGACACATGGAGGTAGGGTCAGATTTGAGTTTGTGAGCTGATCTAAAACAAAAAAAACAAAAAAAAGTGGGGGTGGGGGGGAGTGGAGTGAACACCAATCTGCAACACCCAGATGTTGAAAGTAAGTCTCTAATTCTACTGTCTTGGTTTCCTATGTGTGAGCTTCAGATCCAGGTTCCAGTAATACAGTCCGTAAAGGTTTTAAATGGTTGCGATTTCGAAAACCACAAAACTTTTCCACCATCCACACCCTTTCAGAGAGAGTTCAATGAAAGTACTGGAAAGTTTTTCTAGGTGTATGGAGAGTTGCAGTACTGCTCTTCAAACTGGTGCAATGCCAGTTAACTGGCATTGCACACGAAGCTGATCTGAAGTCTGAAGCAATTTTGCAAGTTCCTGATACGTCTTCAGCAAAAGCTTCACTATAATACCAGTGTTTACTTTTTTTTTTTTTTACTTTTTTAACATAAATTCACTCTTTCCTTAGTAAACCTGATATTGTACTTACATAAACACCAACGTGTCAGACTTTGAATCTGAGTGCTTAGCAGAAGCCTGTGACTCTATGGCGCAATAGGTAGTTACATTCATACATTTATTAGATTTCTTAACTGTAATCTTATCCGTGTTTTGCTTATTCTGTAGTGTGAGACAGTTTTTCTGATTTAGAAGCATTACCACGACCAAGGACTGTGGACCAAATGTTGGGGAAAAAACCCCATTACTATCCTATCTTAAAAAAGATCAATGTATGTCAGATTAGATTTTAAAAAAAAAAGAAAAAAAAAACAGAAAAAAGAAAACAAAGTGAGAAAGAAAGAGAAAAAAATTGTATGTTTGCGAAAGGAAGTAAATCACCTTGCAATAATTATGTCATGATAAAAAAAATCTGGATTTGAAATCCTGGAGGATGAACCAACCCAGAGCCATTCTACTTTTTTTGTTGTTGATGTTCTTGTGTTTTATTTGCTGTATCTCTGTGCTTTTCCGGCTCTTTCATCCTGTTCGAGTCCACACAGCATTGGGATCTCTTTCAGTGTCACCCACTACTCAAAAATAAAAGCTCTTTGTTTGTGGGTTTACTGTTCTGGTACCCTTTAAGCATTAATTATGGGCGTGACCCCATTTCCTTTATATCTCTTCTTTAAAGAGGATCCTGACTAATTTGAGCCATTATGCCTTTTAAAGAGATTTTTCTCTGATTCAGTAAATACAGACTCTTTGTTGGTTGCCTTGGCACTGACAACTAAATTAGGCCTCTAATTGAAGACAAGTCAGATGCCTGTTTCTGCTGAATGTGCTGCTGTCCTTTCCTGCACATTATTAATAAAACTCTGGACATTGTTCCCATGAAAAAGACAAAGTGATTCACAAACTGTAACTGTATGGTTAGCAATACCATTATCTAACCAGGCTGACCATGACAACAGTGGTTATTTTTCTCTATGGACTTATTAAGGAAACTGTTCTAAATAGTCTTTTCAGGGCAATATCTAAACAGTAAATATGTTTTTTGTTTTTTTTTAATGTAAGGAGAATGGTCAGGTCATGAAATAATGAAAACTTGCAGAATCTAATTACGTTATTTATGTCTATATTTATGTAATTAAATTGTCACATCTTGAGGTTAAACTGGCTTTCACATTTGGCAACGAGTGGAAAACCAGTATATCCAGCATTTGACATTAATCACATTTGAAAAAGTAGATGATTTTATTTATCTTTTTAAATCTGGGTGAACAGAGAAAGTCGGGTAGATTTTCTTGCTCAATTTCTGATATGTTTTGACAAACTCACTTTGAGATTTTCACGCTAAAGTTACTTCACATTTTAGAAAGAAAATGATCCCTCAGCATAAAACTTTACATCTCGCGTAAGCTGAAAAATGAATGATCAAACATCTTCGATTCCAACTGCGCAATAATCATTTACTGGACTCTCTGAGCCGACCTGGTATTTCTGTCTGGTTAATTATTTGTAACAATTTGTTGTTACCTTCTGTGCTTGTATGTACCTGTTCCTTTTACACCGGTCCCTCCTGAGGGAGTTTAGACCCCGAGCTGACGTGGCTGGTTGTCAGCATCCTCCCAGTCCAGACTGCGTGCGCCTATAGCAACAGCTGTTCACAGCAGGGAGGCTGTCACATCTCTGGTGTTTAAATGAGCTCTGTGCAGACTGTACGGATCACAAGCTACTTTTAGATCATTATATTAAAAGCCTGGATGCATTTTCTGCTCCACTTCCCTTAAAAGCTTATGTAGATGGGTTGAAAAACTTGTTTTGCGTCTGTCTCGTTCAACTTATCCTAAAACCACTTAAATGCAGGTTAGATAACTGTTTTTTTTTTTTTTGCACAAGTTTTAATTTTCTTTTTTTCTTTTTTAGCCTGAACATTAAAACAGAAAATATGACCGAAAATTACACTGCCCAATGTCGCGGTGAAAAAAAACAAAAAAAAAAACTTAACAAAATAAAGTAAAATAAAAAACAATGTACTGAATGAATCACTGAAGGTACAGTGCATCAAGAAAGTGTTCAAAACTCTTTACTTTTACTGCATTTTGTTATGTCATAGCCTTATTTCAAACTCTATTAAATGAATCTAGTTTCTCAAAATTCCACACACAAAAATATAAAAGCCGAGAGCAGACATTTTCTAAATATATTGTTTCCCGATGGTTTTCTTCAGATTAACTCGTTGACTTTAGGAAACTATTGGGACAACAAAAAAAACAAAACAAAACAAAACAAAAAAAAAACATGTGGGACATATCCGGTCTTAGGTAAATACCCTATTAGGATAATGAAGTTTTTTTTTGTGATATTTTTGCAAATTAATTAAAAATAGAAAACGGATAAATTCACAACCTCTTCTTTGTTAATCCACCTTTTGCAGCAATAACTGCATTAAGTCTTTTTGAATATGATGCAACTGTGACAATCTCAGGTTGTTTTGGTTTTCTCTTGGGTTTGCATCTCCAATCACTTTCTGATTTGTGCTCATTCTTAGTTATTGATTAAATTAGTGCTCCTTATCTGGTGTTTATTTACTTATGTTAAACTTTTACTGTTTGTTTATTCTTTGGTTTTTCTTTCAGATTCTATCACTGTTAGATTTGTATACTGCCGTCTTCTCTCCTCTCAAGCCATTTCTCTTTCTCCCTCTCAGCTTACCTGGCTGGTTTCTACCCAGCTGGAACCTGTTTCTAATCAACCATCTGTTCTTTGTTCAGTAATTAAGCTCCCCACTATTTATACCACTCACTCTCAGTCAGACCATATTGGATTCTCCAGTTTACTTCCTGTCTTTGGTCAACCCTCATGGTTTTCTGTGCATTGTGCTGCTTGTGTTTGTGTTTCCATTTGCGTTTTTCATTAAAAGCTATCCACAGACTCCAAATTTTTGTCTATGGTGTTCTACTTTGTCCCTATCATTATAAGTGAGTGTGTAGTTAAGAAAATAAAATAAACAACCACTTAGTTAATTTTTTTTACTGATTTAGTTCTTGTCAAATATTAAAATTTTCCCCCATATTAAATGTATAATTATAAACATGGATTCACATGTGGTTGAAATCTTCATGTTTGTCCTGTACAGTTATCTTTATAATTGAAATATAGTGAAATCATGCAATATGTTTGCCACTCATTTTGGAAAGTGATAAAGATCAGCCAATAGCCAATAGCACAAAGGGCTAGTCTGAGATATTGTTTAGAGAATGGCGACAATAGTTCATCTCTGTTTCATCTTGAACTTTAAGTTGCTTACAAAGAACAGGACCAAAGGAACCTGGGTATACTGTTGATACCAGGATAACTAATCACTGGGATCTTCTTTTATAACACCAGATTGATCTGTTGAATTTAAAGAGTTTTTTCATTTATATCACAAAAGGGACAAGCATAAGTTGCTGCTGCCTCTCAAAAGAGGCAGTGGAAAAGCACTGCCCTACTTGACCAACATCTGTCCCCACAAAGCTCAAACTAAAAGTGTCCCTTTCTGTCCTCAGCTGTTGCTTTCCTTCCTCCCTGTCACTGCCCTCCAAGTCCTTGATTAGCCACACTGACCAGTGTATAACCTCCCTCTCCTATCCACCTACTACTTCCTCACTCCGAGTTGTTAATCTCTCTGTTTGTCACTAGATATCTGGCACACACACACACACACAAGACAACACAGCCTTATCCCAACCTTTTGTGATGTTCATTTAATCACTGACAATGTCTCTGTGCATCCTGCAAGATAAAATCAACAGGATAACTAGGCCATCAGCTTGTCTGGAAAATTGAGAAAGAATGGGATTGTTTATGTTGCACCTATAAAAGACGACCTACTCAACAGGAGTGGAGATAGGCAAATGTGCTCAATTCATGTTGTAAATTAAAAAGTTTTGTACATTTTTACACAAACCCTTAGACAAAGTCTGAACTGTTTGTCTGCAAGGCATCAATTTTGAACAAAGCATAGATCTATGTTTTTTCAGAACTTAATACATTGGCTTTGAAATATAATCCATAAAATCTGAAAAAAAAATCCCAGAAAAACACTGAAGTAAACATCAAAATAAAATCCTAAATATTATAGTGAAGTTGTAGAAAATTGCCTGACCACAACTGTCCTTGTATTCAGCTTCATATCTTTTAGATGTTCAGTGTCGGAAACTTTTACTAACCCACTGTAATCGACACAATCGAATGTGACTGATTGGATCTGGATCCAATCAGATGTGGATCATGTGCTGCAGTGTAGCCCTAATATATCGCTCTACCACCCCCATGTTTCACTGTAATTATGTCATTGTTTTTCTGAACAGCTGGTTTAGTTTTAAACCAAATGCAATGGGACACACATGCCTCTTATAGACTAGAAAATGTTGGCCTATCTCATATTTCGTTAAATATGAGATGGGCATTTGAGTTCTTCTTGGCCAGCAGTGTTTTTCACCCTGAAACCATCCTGTGGAAGTCAATTCCTTTCTTATTGGTGAATCATGAACACTGAGATTAATTGAATAACATTTTGCTCTGCAGGGCTTTAGATATTGTTTTGGGTTCTCTTGATGATATGCTCTAGGAGACATTTTGGTTGGCTGGCCACTGTTCCATATTTTGTCGTACTTCTTACTCCCTGCTATTACTTGAAGCCTTTATCAGTGTAGTATTATTATAATTTATGATCAAAATAAAAATATTAAAATGTTCTGTTTGTTAAACCCATAACCATAAATGATAATGTCAATAACAATGCTAGAAATAATAATTTCCAGTGAATTGAGTATAAAGCAAGTGTTCCTATAAAGTCTTAGAGATATATATTTTTTTAAATTGGTACTCTTAATAAAAGTCATGGATGAAATCTCCCTTTCTCTTAACAGTCACTCTTCTGTTATTGCCATATAAATTAAGATTTTAAGATTGCAGGAAGAATTCTCTCTTCCAGGACTAAATCCTTGTTTCAAAGTCAGAAAGAATTTCTTAAAATTATTTCTGTGTCAGATTTTATGAATATTTTTACATAAGCAAAGGGTTGAATATATTTTATTTCCGCAATGCTATCTAAAATCTAACGTTCCTTCCAGATTGGACCCTCTGTGACAGTCACAGTGAAACCTCTTCTCCTCAAATTGACCACCCAGAATAGGGAGGGTAAGATATCAGCTGTGAAGTGTTTGGCAAACGAAAATAGACTCTGGGAGGACAAAACAGGGATCTGTCTGAACCCTGATTCACTTGTGCTTCAGTGAGAGTTGTGTAAAAATGTGGTAAACGGTCATTCTATCCCATATACATGCTGCATGGCACATTCTGTACAGAATATACAAGGTGTCCAAAAGTCCACTGAAGCATGGCTGTAGTGTATGGAGTAAACACATCTACTTAGTCGTCAGAGACGATGGCTTCCAAAGTTTTTCACCTTTTGACCCATGAAATAACTCTGGCGGAGTCTTGCAACCATGACTACCACTGGTTAATATTACTGGTTGGACATACAAGAGAAACTGTTAGCTTTAATATCTGTTTAATATCCAACTGACCGCTCAAACTAAATCTTTGTCTGGGCTCAGACACCCACAAAACAGACCTCAGCTCTGCCATCTTGAAGTGTGCATCTGCTCCAAACTGCCGCTGGGGTTTGCAGTTGCAGGCTGTTAATGGAGATGCTTAATTGAAATTTTGCAAACCCCAAAAATCTATTAGGCAGATTGTTATTCAAAAGTTAATACATTTCAGAAACTTGGTTAGAAAGTTGAAATTCAAATATGTGATACAAAGGAATAGGTTATAACATGGTCATAACATTCCTGTTAATAAAAAGGTTTTCCTTGGTCTATACAACATAGTTTTATTTTCTATGAAACTGAATTAACATGTAAAACAACATCTTCAAAATTAATTAAAATAAATGCATTAAATATGTTTTGTGTGCAGTGAATCTGAAATTTTAACGTTAGATGATATTCTGATTAAATTAAAACATGCTTCTATAATATATACATTGATAGCATTACAGTAAGCAACACGCATGTTGTCACCTTGTGGCTTTTTCTGTCATATGCACGATGAATAACATTGCAGCGCCATGCATACGTTGATGTGCAAACTTTTAAAATATGTAGCGGCACCCAATTTAAAGTACAATACCTGAGCAGCAAAGTAAAATGTAAAATGTTTTTGGTCCACACAATGGACCAAAAACCATCAGAAATTATAATTTTGGTGAACCCAGTGCCTTCTGTACCCTAAATTCGACCCTTCCAGTAGCAACAACCTTGTTTCACGAGGCGCCACAGGCAGAAATACTGCAATCCTCGACTGCTCCATGCCAGCTTTAAAGCTCTGACTGCAGCTGAGCCGCAGCCTTCAAACATTACACAATCTGAGTGCGCTCCCAGCAGCTGCTCCACCGGATACAAACCCGAGAGGTTGTTTAACAGGAGCAAAAACAATGGGCGCTCTTTCACCTGCAGTCAAATTGTTGATGACCTTTCTGCAGTTTCTACATTACTGCAGAAACTTTGAACATGCATTGCAAAATCAGTTTTGGTGTTATTTGAATAACGTCATTAAGAATTTGAATTATTTTATTCAGAATGAGGATTTGTGAATTTGTCTGTTGGCCTCAGCTTCAGTGGTGGGTAATGCTGATTTATTCAGATCAATATTTCACTCAAGGATGTGTGACTCATAATGTGTGTAGAAAGTCCTGTAAGAATAGCTCATTGAACTATTTTAATACTATCACTTGTTTTATATTTTATTGTCTATAGTTGACTCATCCAGTTACAACAGTAAATAATTTTGGACAGAGTGGGACTGAAGCATCTTTTAGATCAGGATACAGTAAAAGACTGTGTGAGTCTGATGCTAATGTTACTTTTTATTTTATAATCCTGTTATGATTTGCTCCCCTCTTCTCGTCAGCCATAGACCTGTGAAGGAAAGTCAAATCTTTGATTTGATTTGTTCGTGCTGCTCGCTCACTGATGTTTGAGCTGTCTGTGTCATGCTCTATAAAAAGAACGAGTGAGGCCAGATTGGATTAACGAAGCGATTCTGCCTCACGATGATAGCAGTGGTGATGATGGGAAACCTTCCTAATTGGCTGCTGCCCGTGTGTTTATGTTTGTGGTATCAGATGAGGCAGCAGAATTGCACTGTACCACAAGGTGTGCCAACCTGCACTGTACATTGTCACCCTGTTGTGACTGGCAACAAAAGGCCAAATAACTGCGGCATTACGGCGCTAAATCATATGGCCTCTCGCATCACTCACATTCTTTAGCTTTGTTGCCAACATGACATTCTGCTGGGATTGATATAATAGGAGGATCAGAGCTGGAATCTGTTAAACAAACTCCTGTGCTCCGACTCGGAAACTTTTTTTTTTTTTGGTGGATATTTAATGCTTTGGTCTCTTTACTTTGTGGAAGCAGAGGAACATTGCTTCTTTTATATGATTATTTCTAATGAAATGTTATTAGTGAAGTGATAAAAACTAGAAGAACATGTCTCTCAACTAATCAGAAAGAACGTGTGAAGCAAATTGCCAGGTTTTCTGCCGCGGGGTTCATGTACATGCTTCAGCCCAAACACAAGGCGTCTCATAGCTTTACCGAGCAACTACCGCTGTCAGTGACAATGTAGCTCCAGTGGAGATGCTTTTTGATATAATACCTGCGGTCTTCTGTCCCTTTCTGTTGAGAAGGTGCCAGCTAACAGATGCAGGAAATGGAAACGTGTCTTTAGGGACAGGAATTATCTGGTGAGCAGGGTGAAATCCAATTTTGCCTTCTAAGAGGACACAGCAAGGCAAACGGGTATCGAGAAGGCTGATGAATTATTCAGCAACACGTTGTTTACAAGCCTTCTGTTAAATCAGTTCGGAAGTAGAGAAATTTATCCTGACTGAGTCATTCAGAATTTAAGGTTGTCAGAACTGGATTTATAGAACCAGTTGTGGCTCGTTTTTGATGAGCAGAAACCTGAACTGTAAGAAAACTCAAATATGTCAACTGCTCTCCCAAGGCAAATAATGCAATCAGTACAAGGTGACTTCTTCCATAATCAGCTCTCCAGGAACCTTGGAGAGATGTGCAAAGAAAGGATGTGTTTGCTACCTAAGATAAGAATGAAAAGAAGATTTTTATTTTTTTTTTTTATGCAAAGTATAGGTCACAAATTCAAGGGAAACTGTATTGGAACAATGATGGATGCTTTTGTTTCTGATGTTGACACTTATTGGAAGTCACCCAAAGAAGTTGTCAGCTGCAGCTGGCTGGCATTTAAAGTCAACTTAAATCAATTGGCAACGAGGCATTTCAGGTCTTCTGATTCTGACATTCCAGAGTCCTTAGTGAGCGTCAAGACTTTGTGCTGATGATGTATTTCTGATTACTCTAGGTCAGTTTTCCTGATAACTGAGTTCCCAAAACTGAAAATTTATGTTTGAGTAAGAAAATGGGTTGGGATATTTCAAGCAGAAATATGAAATGAAACTTCAAGTAGCCTCTGTTCACAGTTTTGTGAACAGCTCTATGATTTCTGATTTCTGCTGTGAAATTTTGTACGTCGACAACATGAAATATTGCTCAAGCGTTGATGTACGTGTGTACAAAGTTTTGACATCATGTGAACGTGAGGAAACGCTGCCCTTTCAACAATAACATTCTGCTGCAACCACAAATATTTTAATTAGAAATATGCAGTTTCTGATGTTAGTCAAAAGTATTTTCATCTGCTAGGCAGATAATGGCTTCTTTGCCCTTTTGTTTTGTTATATGATAAATTGGAATGCAATTGTAATTTATAAGGGTATTTGACTAGACATGGTAATGCAGGACTTCATAATAAGAGAATTATAAGTGCGATTAAATGGTGACAGATGACGTCCAAATGTAGCTTCGAAGGAAAAGTAAAGAGGCAAATATAGTCTGAACTTATACCTACACTTGAGGTCATCAAGAAGTGAACTTTCCTGCTGACTGAATGAAAAAAATCTTTTCCCATGAGGATTATATTTTGTGGGGCATATGTGCTTCTTAAAAAGTTGCCTAGTATGTAAACAGTTGTTGCTCCTGACTAGATTGGTTCCTTGGTATTTTAAGAGACAGAAGTTTCTTGTTCTGTTTCTGTCTCTCTAATCACAAGTTGGCAGTGGAAGACGCGAATAGAGAAGTCCTCGAAGAGACTGTTATCCAGTCAGAAAAGGAGAGCTTATGAAAAAGAGTTTATTCTGAAAGAAATATTCTGTCAAACATGGTCAAACATTTTATTGATCTTTTGCTTTTTTCTTTTTCTCTTTGTTTACGTCTGCTGGGTTGGTGGAACAAAAAAAACAACATTTTTTTTTTATTATGACAAAGGAAAGCTGGTCAGAAATATTAAAGCTGCATTATTATTATTTTTTTTAAACAAAAAGATCTATTTTAAAATATAAAATCAAGCTGTTTATCTTAAGTGAGCAGCACACCAAAGTGTCATTGTAAGTAAAAGGTTATCTGGGTCAACACAGTGATCTGACCACAGCCCCCAAAGGCTACTGCCTCCTCAAGCCAGCCACCATGTGGACTGATAGTTTTGTCTGGTCAGGCAGGGGTCCATGTGAAGCAGGAAGACTTTACTATATTTGCAGACAAAACACCAAGGATCACAGGTCTGCAGGAAAACTGAGTCTGTTTGAACACCAGCTTTCCCAGAAGCCTCCGCAAAAGCCCGGCGTTCCGGTTATAGTTCAGGAGCACAGGCTGTGTTTGTGTTGCAGATCCAAGCGCGTTAACTCCTGCATTGTTACTTCCAGATTACGCTCGCTGCTTAAATCTTGACCGGGGCTCAGCGGACGCTGGGCACAAATAAATAGTGATAAAATGAGTAATTGGCTCGGCTATTTGATATGTCAGATGTTTACACAGAAATAATGGGAGCTGGCTTAACATTTACCTTTGATTGTTTGTTGAACTGATTCACAGTTATTGTTATAAACGACACAGCAGAAGCAGCCGTTCACCTACAGCAGTGAGGTTCTGCTGCTCTCGCCTTAACAATGTGCTACTATTCTTCCTTCCTAGCAGGATGGGCCTTTCCTGCTCTCAACTTTATATTAATAATCCAATAAATAAAAGCAATATTAAATGGTGTGACCGGAAAGTGCCTCCTTATTTTCCCACCCTGCATTGACAAAATAGAGCCAAGTTTTGGATGTAAGAAAAAAAAAAGTGCTTTTGTTTACCAAAATAGCAATAAAGAAGCTTTGTTTCTTTTCCAAGTAAAAATTTCAAACATTTCACTTATGCTACGCGGTGAGGATTTAAGCCTAATGTCTCAGACAGAGGATAGATTACAAAAAATAAAGATTGTATCTCTCACTTTTTAACATGATCAAGATGTGTCAAATAACGCAGCTTATCTGAAAAGAAAAGATCACACACACACTCACTCGAGAGCCTCTCAGAAAACGTCGTTTTTGAGGTTTTTCTGTCAGCTGCGTCGGTGACGGTCCTTTTCTACCTGTGGACATAAAGTGTCTCGTACAGAACAGATTTTGTCTTTCTTTGAATTGATTAATTGCTTATAAATGTCAGAGTCTATAACACTTGACAAAATGATTCAATTTTCAGATATAATCATCTTCCTAAAATAATGGCGTAAGTCATTTTTTTGCCACAAATGATTATGACAGAAAAGTCAACACCTAATGTTTTTGCCAAAGATGATTTAGGCAAAAAAAAAAAAAAAAAAAAAATCACTTTTTCGAGAACTGACTTTGGCCATTATTACAGGAAGGTGGCAATATAGCCTCACATTCTTTTCAAAGCATTACATTTATTTAAGTTCTCTGAGTATTTGTCCTCTGCAACAGGTGAAATGATATTACAAAATTTCATTATATAGTTTAAGTATTGTGTTTTATTTTTTTTTTTGTTGTTGTTTTTTTTGACAAAGATCAAAATCCAGTTCTCGACTGGCAGCTACCATCGCCACCAAAGCTGAGATTTTTTAACAGTGTGGCTTTCATAATCCAGTACTTTCACATATGAAGCTTTTCACAATTTCAAAACAGTGAAATTGAAAAACCATTTTTTTAAATATTTAAGCAAATTAAAGTTACATAAATATTACATAAAAGATTGAATTCAATAAAGCCTTGATATATATGCTAATAAAAAAAATGTTACAGTAAATGTTTATTGTAGACACATGGACTCCTTTAACCTTCTCACAGATTAACCTGTGAGAAGGTTTGTACTTTGGTAAGTACAAAATGTCCTCTATTTTGTACTTACCAAAATAGAGGACATTGGTTTACTTAAAGTTAATTTTTAAATCAAAAATCTTCTCTCAACTTGAGGATTTCATCTCCTGGATCCGTTATATAACTCCAGAGACGGATGACAGAAACAGTCTAAGGTGGGATGGGAGGTGGATGAAAGTGAAGCATTTCTGAGAGCAGATGGAGGAAACAAAAGAAGGTGTTAATCCCTCCTACATGGAGTGAAAGAAGGTGAGGTAGCAGGTTGGTGTTACATCGCTCGTCAGTACAATCAGTGCGGCTCGCTAAAAAGAAATGTCACTCAGCTAAAAGTGAAGTTTCAGGGAAGACGTAAGTTATCTTCTCTTGCATGTCAGTAGGGAAAACTGGCCTTGGATTTCTTCTTCATCAATGGAGACAATATTCTAAGTTTTGTTGGAAAGTTTTTCATCTTGGTATTAAAGTTTTAAGTGGTTTCTCTGAAGAGCTTATAGAGAAAACGCTCCATGTACATAAGGGGTCTCCAGAGTGTTGCTCGGGGAGCCCCTAGTACGATTTTGTGCTGCCCTGATCAAAGAGGTACAAAATTGACCTTGAAGCTTAGAATCATTTTGATTTAAGCTGAATCAGTTTCCTTTTGAAGGGATATGTCCTCTTGCCATGAAAGTCACCATTTATTTAAATGGCTTTGAGCTAAAAGTGAGATTTAAAATGATTTTGTATCAATCTTATTCCTTACATTGGCTCGTATCTCTTATTGTATTTCATCAGCTGTTTACACTGTATTCATCTTAGTGTTTGGTGAAATTGTAAAGCACTTTGACTCACGTAATTTACAGCATTTCTGTGTTTTTGTTTTCTACTGTTGTGTCCGAGTGGCTCCTATTTTTTTACTCTTTGTATTTCATTTTAAACCGTATATTTTATGTCATCAAAGGCTTTGCTGTTGATGGGTCTTGTGAATTTGCTTAGGCTGCTAATGTCTCGAGTATTGGATTTTTGCTGATACCAGATGCTTGTCCCTATATAAAAAACTAAGTGATAAATGAAAGAGAAATTATTGACACAGTGATTATATTTGTCCATTGACATTTTATTGAAAAATAGCAATATAATATAATGTACAATAATAATAATAATAATAACAATAATACAAAAATCTGTACATTCTGTGACTTTGCAGTACATTTGGAAGACCCCTAACAAAAAACAACTGCAACAGGGAGGACAAGTATTTACATGTGTAGCCGAGCGGCTTTCCGTGTTTTTTTTTTGTTTGTTTGTTTTCAACAAAACATACATGATATAAATGTGTTTTTCTTTGTGCAGCAGACCTTCATGTGCTGGGGTTACAGTACATTTGGCTTTGAATTTTTTTTTTTTTTTTTTTTTTTTTTTTTCAAGTCTTACATTCTCAACACAGAACGAAGACTCAGGTAGTGTTGATGTTGAAAGATGATCTTTAGTCTTCTCACAGCACAAAAGAAGCGGATTCAGTTAGAGGTTATGACACAATCTTCGTTCAGAGATTGTAGTTTCTAATCTTGCATTGCTTCATCATATTTTAAAACCTGTGAAGTAGGTTTGTCTTTAGTAATCAACATATTTTTTTAATTCAAGTTGAAGACAAAAATAATAAAAAAGAATCATCCAAAAAAAAAACAAAATGTTTTAGTTCTGAAAAAAAAAAAAACAAAATGTTTTAGTTCTGAAAACTACAAAAACCAACTTATATTTCTCTGGTCATTCTGACCACTCAGATTAAGGCTTGATGAAGTGGCTCAAGATAAGGATGATCACTGTAAAGAAAACAAAAATATTAAAAGAAACTGTACACACATTCTTTAAAAACAAACATTATTAAAATTCCCTAGAATATTCTACTTTTCTGTACCAAAATCTAATCAGGTGTTGGTTTAAACAAACATAACTATGATAGTAATACTCTTTGGTATTTTTCAGTAACAAACTGCAAAAACAAAAAAGAAGAAAACAACTGAAGCAACACCTTAGCAGCACTTCTTTTGGAACATTCACATCCCCCATATTTAAACCCTTTAACTCTCTTTAAATTAATGGTTTCTGTCAGTTTTGAGGGAATAACACTGCTCTGCTCAGAGGTTTCAGTTGATTTGAGCAGCTCTTAGCAGACGTTACGATCAACTGCTGTAAAACATAAGCTCAGAGAATCAGCGCTGTCACGTCAGAGGACACATTTTTTATTTCTTTTATTGCATACAGAGACAGTGATCTGTGATATCTTCTTGCTCTGAGACCAGCTCAGGAACAAATACTCTGCTTTGTACCTTCTTTGTTCCGACTTTTTCTTTTTTAACTCTTTGGTTCTAGGTAAAAGCGTCAAAATGAAAGAGATGCAAGTGTGTCATTTCTCTATCCTGTAGCAGCACTAAAAATCTAAAAAAAAACTCAGAAAGCGCCTTGTACTTGCTAGACGGGACATCCAGGTACATTTCTTCACTTCTGAGGTCATTACAACAACCTGCTTCCTCTTTGCAGAGACGGAGCACACATTAGTGGGGAGTTCTTGGAGGAGAATTAGTTCTGCATTGAGCACATGCTTCATAGTGCTGTGTTTCATCATACTGTGTGTAGTCAAAGTAAAGACAGACCCCTTACATAGAGTCCTGGACCTTTTCCGGCTTCCCACAGCAGTACCACTTGACTTCCCCTTCCTGACTTGGCTTATCAAGCCTTCAGAGCAGAGAGGAGATGTTTTTTTGTTGTTTTTGTTTTTCTTTCAGTCTCTCATGAGAAGTCTGAGTCGTCATATTTCTGATTCTCGCCTCAGAGGCCTTGGTTCCAGCGGTACCATGACTTGGCTGTGTTCAGTCTCTGAGATGCTGTCCATCTGGGTGCCGTCGGGACCGACGCTGCCCCCGTTGCCCTCATCCGTGTCCTCCTTTTTGTCTAGTGCCATCTCATTTTCATAACAGAAGGAATTGGTGTTGGACAGGATGTATTTTTTCTCTGCCAGGTCTCTGGCACTGCATAGGGGAGTGTTTAGCACCTCGTATGTCTTGTGGAAGCGAGAGTAGTCCACCTTGTAGTAGTTCTTCTCCTCGAAGAGAACAGGCTCGAAGCGGTGGCCCCACAGGATCTCGTTGGCAACGTACGAACTGCGGCACTGCGTGGTCATTGCCGTGGCTTCCACCATGCCCTCTAGGATCACCACAATTTCAAAGTCTGAGTTTTCCAGATCCTGCTTGCTCATGTTGTAAAAGGGGCTGTCCTCATTGATGTCATGGACGATAGTGATCGGGGTGACCAGAAAGATGCGGTCGACTCCACTGTCGAAGCCTACATCTATGTCCATTTGGTCAAGAGGGATGTACTCTCCCTCCGCTGTCGTTCTAGATTTGAGGAGTTGAGCTCGAACGTGTGCCTCAACCAGGTGGCTCTTCCTCAAGTTGCCCACGCGCCACATCAGGCAAAGCTTGTTATCCCTCATGGCCACTGTGGCGTTGTGACTAAACACCAGAGTTTCGTTTCTCTTCTTGGGTTTTGCCATTTTGGCCATGACCGCACCAATGATGAAGGCATCGATGATGCATCCAACAATGCTTTGAAAAACCACCATGAAGACCGCAACGGGGCATTCCTCTGTCACGTATCTGTAGCCGTAGCCAATGGTAGTCTGGGTCTCGATGGAGAAGAGAAAGGCAGCAGTGAAGCTGCTCACGTTGGAGATGCACTTCTTTGTATCACTTTCCAAGTCCCCATGAAAGATGGCCACAAGCCAGAAGATGCAGCCGAAGAACAGCCACGACAGGAGGAAGGCAAGGCAGAAGATGATGAACATCCACCTCCAGCGGATGTCCACGCACGTGGTGAAGATGTCGGCCAAGTAGCGCTGACCTTTCTCGCTCACGTTGATGAACTGCACATTGCAGTGGCCGTCTTTCTTCACGAAGCGGCTCTGCGGCTGGTGTCTCGTGTGCACCTTAGCCTTGCCGTTTGGTACCCCCGTGGTGGCGAGCTTCATGCTGTCCTCTTCTGATGACACGGTGCTGTAGCGGCTGGCTCGCACACTTCCCATCACCTCAGTCTGGGAGGGCTGTGCTGCTTCTGCTTTAGAGAACAGTCTGAGTTTCTGGAAGAAGCGTTGGAGAAACAGTTTTGAAACGCTTCGGGAGACCAACTAAGGGAGAAAATGGTGACAAAATGAGGCGGCAGAAGGGACGCCTCAGGGTGGGAGTACAAGAGGAGGAGGATGAAGTGGTCACTCCTCTTTCATTGGGGCACTGGACCTCATCAACGACATCTGCTGCAGAAACACAGAGATAATGATCTGTTAGATAAACTAGTGAAAACAGAATCGGTAAACTTTATTCAAATAAGAAAACATAAAACAACATTAAATCACTGGAGATGGATTTATACAGCGTTTATGCAGCCTGAGAAAAACAATCAGGAACCTAAAGCCTAGGATGAGGGAACTTGTCTCAAACTCAGAGTTTACCCCATTTTGACAAACATAAAAATTTAACTGTAATTTATATTGCAGCTTGAACTAACAGAGGTTGCACAGTAATTGCACTTCAGTCCAGTTTTTGCCCATTTACAAAACAGTCTTACTTTTCTTAGATGCCCCTCATGATCTGATCATTTCCAATTCAGTTTAGCATTACAGAGTTTATATGGCAAATACCAGATCAGGTAAATAGTTTAATGTTTTGTTTGTTTTTCTTTACTAAGGAAACGAGTCATTCTCTGTCAGAATGTACATAACATGCAACAAATGATACAAAATACAACAAAACTTGTAAAGTTACACAACTATATAAAGCATAATGTCATGTGTTTGCAAAATACTGCATATGGAATAAATTTTGTGCACAACTGATAAAATGTGTAATGTCTGTGTCTAGTCGGCATTGAAAGCTGCATATTTTGTTGACGTTCGGTTGGTGACCTAATGTCACTCCCAGGGTTTGTGCACTTGTTCTTTGGAGCAGAAGCATGAGCTCCATTTATGATGCACAGCTTGTTGACTCACAACAAACTCCCGCTGGAGGGATTTCATCTTTCTGCTGTGCTTCTCTCAGCAGAACCAAAGCATCTCTCATTAGGTCTGGCTGTCCTGGCGACAAAAGTCATAATGGACCAGCTGAACTATGATTTATTTATTTTATTTCTTTAACTCGCAGTGAACTTCTCTATCTTGCATAATGCTTGTGAAAGGGAATCAGGTAGAGAGAGCTAGAAGCTTCTTCAGATGTACCGGTACCACAAGTAGGGTGTGTACACTGCGCAACCTCTGCTGATTCAAAGTGAAGTTTCACACCGGCGCAACATATGGCTGACGCAACTTCTCTGCTGTGTTAAACATCAAAAGCTACAGCTGGGCAAAAATATCAGTGGGTAATTTAGACGCATTTTTGATGTGCATCCACAGTCAAATGCAACGCAGGCTGCATAGCGTGATGAAGGAAGTCTGATTATTTTACAGCACATTGCTGTTGGATGTTGTTTTAATTTATGAAATATTAATTAAATGCATACAAATCTAAGCGACACCTTTCATTTTTATTCCCGGCTGTTTTGCAAGCAGAAAGTTAAACAGATGTTCAAAACTCTCTGACCATCTTATACTGGCTTGTATATAATTTGAAACATTTATTACTTGTCTGACAGAGAACGTACCAAACCCGCAGGACACATTTTAACAGGTGCAGGGCTGGGGGGAAATGCGCTGTAATATGAAGCAATCCCGCACATAGACATCCACATCCACATTTTACCCATAAAGAAACAACAAAAAAAAAAAAAATGAAATGAGTGAGAAAAAAATTAAAAACTTTTCCGCGGGCTGTCAGACAGATGTGACCGCGCGCATTTGGAGTGTAAAAGGCAGGAAGTCTGAGCGTCAAAGAGAAACATCTGAACCCATCAAAGTCAGGAGTTGAATCAAAAATAATTCAAATAAAAGCACTTTAAAACTACTTCGACTGTTTACGGTCTTATTACAAACAGTTTGTGCAATAAGCTGCTCCTACCTGTTGAGCATCTGTGGACCGGCTTGGATCAAGATGTCTGAAATATAATCCAGACGCTCCCGTGGCCTCCGTTTAACCGCTCCGCTTATTATTTACTTTGGCACTAACGAGCTGAGACGTCCCTCGTGTCTCTGGATGACCGGTCTTGATAATGTGCTTCGCGCTGAGTTCCCCCAAACCATTTTAAATCGCCTGCTCCATCGCGACCCGCCCCCCGCTCCGCGTCCGACCAATGGCAGAGGGACAGGGGCGGGGGGAGTTTGAGGGTTAGATGAAGTGGAGGGTGAGGTGGGGTGGGTTTGGGGAGCGCGCACCGTGGAACTGGCTGAGTGATCGTGTTTTCATGTTTGACCGACACCGCTCATGTGTGCAGGTCACAGCGTGGAAGTGAAGCAAATTAGGCGACGACAAATTAAACCCAAATCAGGGATTTGAAAGGAAACCGAGACATGGAAATAATTACCAGGAGAGCAGCAGTGGATGCTTTTTAAAAAATCTGCACAATATCACCTGTATGTTGTTGTTTTATTGATTTATTTAAAGTAGTGCAGCCGCTTTTAGGCTCAATGTAAACTAATTTACAAAAAAAAAATAACATTTGAATTGCAAATAAACAAAAGGTGATTTTGGTGATGTATGTTCTCTTTGCACTTTGAGTTTGTTAAAATGAGGCTTTGGGAGGGGGGGAAAAAGTGTTCTGTCGGAAAGACTGACTCACTCAATACAGGGCCTACATGCCTGCATTATGATATGACTGTCTTTCTCCACTGAGCTATCGGGTTGCTTTAGATGTTTAGACTGTGCATCTGTTGCCCTGTAATTTTAGGTCGGTCCTTAACCATGTTGTCTTCCAGCTGAACCATTCTTCCTGCTCACTAATTCATTCCAAACATTAACCCCACAAGCTTCATGTTTTCACACAGCCTTCATTTTTCCCCCAGTCCGGCTTATTTTTAGCTCGGGTTTATTTATAGCAGCACATATATTTAGTCCAAACCACCTGTGTCAGTGAAGTGTGTGCGTGAGTGTGTGTAGGTGCGTGTGTGTGTGTGCGTGTGTGTGTGTTTGTTTTCCATGCCCAATTTCCGGCAATGCGTGCAGGGATCCATTGCTGCGTGTGGACCACAAGGTGGAGGGCTGGAGGCTGGATTTTAACCGGTGAATTTTTCTCCCACGGATACGCACACGGCTCTGAAGTGTGAGCACTGCGTGAAACAGGAGGAGGATTCTCAGTCCGACTTTTCAGTTTGCAGCAGCAGCAGCAGCAGCAGCATCTAGAGGATCAAGATGTGTAAACACAGATAGAAGGCAGGATCGTGCAATAAACTTTAGTACTTTTGTGCACGCATGTCTGCGTTTCGGAGATTTTAACGGCCATATCATAACTATTGCTACAAATTTCTATTTTCACCCTAGACACATGATGATAGTGGTATTCATTTCCATGTCAAAAATGTCAAAATATCTAAGAACAACAACAACAAAAACAAACAAAAAAAAACCGTATAAGATAACTGGAAATGTACAAATAAGAGCAATAGTCACAACTATGAATACTAACAAATACAATGCACACACATGTAAAATTTTGTAGTTGAAAAGGATATTTATTTCTGTAATAAAAAGAGGTGAACGGAAGCTGTAATAGCCGGCACTGTTTACTTGCAGCAAGCAAGTCTAAAGGTTCCAATTTCGATTTTTATGCAAGTAATATAGGTTTCCCATAGAAGTGTTTTTTTTATTATCTTGATATTTTTTTCCCTAAAATGTCTATGCAAATGTGCACCAACTACCACCAAATCCCATGGTGGCACACAGTGGTAGCAGCATCATGGTGAAGGGGAGTTTTTTTCAAGTTCATGGGTGAGTTAAAAACATGCAGGACAATATTTGAAGAAAACTTAAGAGATTGCAAGAGATGGCGGTTCACCTTCCAGCAGGATGGTCCTCAACACACATCCAGCCACAATGGTTAAAATGACTAAATTCAAAGTAGAATCCTGCATTGGAATGTCAGCCATCATCCTCGCCTACGGCCACATTAGATTCAATCCCCAAATCATTGAGTACAGAGCTGAATGTGTCAAGAAGGATAACAACAGAGATCTATGCTCTGTTGTTATGCTTGCAGTGAATTAAATTTTTGCAAGCTGTGCAAAAATGTTATCCTCAATGCAGGAAAGGAAACAGATAGACGTCCATATACAGTAGCAAAACATCCACCTCCTGTTTTCTTTTCTTTTTTTTTTCTTTTTTTTTTTTAGCAGCTGCAGTGTAAGCTTTAGAAATAAACACCGACCTTCTATATCTGCTCATCATATTCAGTTTGGTTGCAACACGGAGTCATGCAACCTCAAAGTGGCCAGACAAAAACAGGTTGTTTACAAAGTAAGTGCAGAACTATTTAAAGACAATCATGACTAATGATTCTTCTGTTATTTGGGAAAAAATATTTCCTTTCAGACTGAGGCCAGCTTCTTCAGCGCCTTAGCAGAGACCCAGCAGATGTGAACTGCTCGTTGCATCATTACTTGCTCTGGGAGGTCAGACAGACCTGGAAAACTGAAACACTGGTGTTCTGGCAGCATCAGATAGAAAGTCTTCGTTTAAAAAAAAAAAAAAAAAAAGCAAACCATGGCTCCGGACGATCATCCAAATGTGAAGTCACTCTTTATTTACAAGAAGGCGCAGCCAAGAAAACCAAGTGAGATTTAGTTTGTTTTATATGCTCAAAGTTTTGGTAATATTTGGCTCATTATTGTTTTATTGGTCATTTTGCTCCACATACTTCACGGCTGGTGAATTAGGTAATCTGATTCCCTACAGTTCTATGACTGAATATGAAAACATAGAACCTTGAGATTACAGAGCTCATAGGTCTACCGCAGTATTGCTCAAATTGTGATCACAGGACCAAATATATGGTCCGCGGGCTCCCCCTGGTGGCCCGCGAGTAAATGTAAATAACCGTTTATTTTCCGTGACATAAGCTCAAAGTGTGAGGCTACAAGTTGGCTTACCAAAGGACTGTGTTTGAAGATAATGGAGAAATGGCGTAAGACTGGGCCACTAAAAAGAAAACCTTAAGAAACCGGTGGAAAGTTTCTTTCCACCGGGCATGCAGACCCAGATCTGCATGCCCAGATCTGCATCTGGGCATGCAGATCTGGGTCTGTGGCTGTGTTGAATGCAATATGATGGTGACAGTGAATAGCTGCACCCCACCTTTTATTTTAGGTGCATCTTAACACCTAAAATACAATTATTTATGTCGGGCTATCTACTGGCTGAAAGAAAATATTTGTTTTTGCCAATGCAACATGAGTCAATTTTTCTTTTATTATCCTTCTAAAGTACAAGTAGCCCTAAAACATTATGAGTGCAAACACTTGTAGAAAATAACTTTTTTTTATTGGAAAGTTTAGGATCCATACTTTCAAAATGTGTAAATAACTCAAAGCGACTTGTTCCTGGTTTTATTGTGGCCACATTACAGAAAAGCCACCCTGAAGGAGAAAGACAGTGAGTTATTAAGAGACTTGTCATTTCAGGTTGTATGTTAAGATGTTGTGTTATTGCGGGCGCAATTTCAAGTGTTTGTTAAATGGAGCTGATAGCGAAAATTCAACCTGGAAGACTCCATCCCCTCCGTTCGCCCATCGGCGTTATGTTCATCTCCGACCTCAGCTCTGGACCTCACCTGGCGTGTCCAATCATCAATCAAGCTCCGCATAAAAGGATCCACACCCGAGCCGTCAGCCGCTTCCCAGCTGCGTTCGACCCACCACCGCCCCTTCTCCACCCACATCCTTCAGCTCTCCAGGATGGCACCCTTTCCAGACCTCCACCACCAGTGTCGGGCCCTGGGGGAGAGCATCCCTAATCGGTTATCGGGATGTTCATCGAGTTCACATCAAATCTCAGCTCAAATCAGTTGCCGGGGCCCGAGCGCCAAAGAACTGTTATTCGTTTCTGTCATTAAATCTTTTAATTGTTCCTTTTTCTTCGTCTGAGTCTTTCCAGATTGAAATGGAGTAAGTGGTCCTTGGCCTGAAAAAGATTGTGAAACAATGGTCTACGGTGTACTGAGGATGCTATTGCTGTTGGTCTTCACCTGTTTTGCGCTACCTGGAGGACCAGTCATTCATCTTAACTGACTTTAGTTCTACTTTTAACAGCACATGTATTGTGTTATGTGCATCTCCAGAGCTCCACCTGCACCTGTGGATACAGGACTTTGACTGACCAGACACATATGACCTTCAAACTCCCTCTGCCATCAGTGTCAGCATGATTCTCTTCAGGGCTTTTAGATCTTTAGACATATGGCTATGTTACAACCCAACTCTGCAGCACCATTGTCAAATTTGCAGTTGATGCTACTCTGGGGAGGATGAGTTCACCTACATATATGAAGTGGAACAGGTGGCTGCTCCATGAATAATAACACAAACCCAGACCGAGGAGCCCTTTTGTGGATTTCATGAAAGCATTCAACTGGTGGAGAGGGTGCTGAACTTCTGTTTCCCCGAGAGTCAATTTAATTCAGTTCTATTTATTTATATAGTGCCAATTTAAAACATACACTTGAATTCAGATACTTACATGCGCCGAATAAAAAGACACAGACACATTTTTTTTCCTCACTGTCTGAACATAAATCAGATGAAACTTTTTGATTATATTTATTTGGAACACCAATCTGTGGCTTTACTAGACTTTAGAAATAATTTCTGCATGAATACATAGTGCATGAGGTGAGCATGGCATCGCTACATGCACATGAACATGCATATGTGTTCATTATGTTGAGAAAAAGTAAAGATGTACTCAGGAGTACTTCTTCTTTTTTTTTTTTACAATCATAGTAAAATATTTTCACCAACAATATCTAAAATATCTGTTACAGTTTTAAATTCCCAGTTTATTACCATTTTGTTCACAAACATTACTGTTATTTCTAATCAATTCTAATGCAAAGCTTACGACTCTGATACGTCAATGTGTTGGATGAAAAGACGTAGTCTCATGAACCTCTGGGGAAGATTAAATTAATGTGTTAAATATGACATGATTTTGTCACTAAGCAGGTTCCTGTGTAACATCACAAGCTCTTTGCTGATGTTTTAAATGAATTATAAAAAATTTGCAAAACACAGATGAAGGTTGTGTCTAGTTGTTTGATGTTGGCATGGATTTTAAGCTCAGGGCGTCAGGAATTTAAATCAATCTTAGATGACTGCTGAGAATAAAGATGCAACCAAATAAACACGTATTTATCAAAACCGCTCACTCTAGAACGGTTTTGATGAACATTTTTAGAAACATTTTTTCTTAAAATGGCATGAATTGTAAAATAGTCTGAGACAAATCATCATCTATTTGTTGTTTTTGAAAATGTTTTAAAGTAAATCTGACCTTAGACAAGACACATAACTTAAAGTACAATTTCTATCTGCTCTGCTCCGTCTCACATGAACCTCATGATGTGAGCTCATCTGTTTATCTTCATTGAATGTTTTTCTTAACATGGCAAATTTGATTATCAATATTTATATTTTTAATATTTAATAACCACAAAGACACAGAGGCACATGAAGGCATTAACTTTAATTTTAGAGTCTGCTCTAAATTTTTTGGTTGACAACATTGATAGAGTAAATAAATGACAGATAAAATACGAGAAAACCAGCAACCCATTTTAAAATATACTCTGATTAAAAATATCAAATTTACACAGTAATTAAAGACCTGGTTGAGTCACTGATCTACATCCTGCATAATTTGAGAAACTTTGCACTCTAATGTTTTTCAAAGCAGTTTTAGGCATATGCGTGACAGAAAATATTTGTGTCAAAAACGTATTTAAAAAAAACTGATCGGTACCGAAACTAGTCCATGCTGAGTGTGCAGTTTGAAAGTCTAATGTTTATTCTCATTTTGTGTGTACGCTAATCTAAATAAATTTAAAAAAAGAAATAAATGAAACATGCCTGAATTCATTGTGCATTGTGCAGTGCGGTATCACAACTAGATTGGCTTTGTTGAAGAAGGAAAAGAAAAAGGAGAAGAAATGGTGTCAGTCACTAGAACCTCTGTAATTTTACCTCGCTTGGTGAAAATGATCTGCTCCACAAACATAATTTGGTTGAGTGATGAAATGTATTTTGAGCTTCTGGGATGTCTTAAGTTTTGCTGATGGCATTCTGTCACATACACACTGTCTGCAGTTGGTGTTGGGTGTATTGGTAACATTTTTATGTCTCCTGTTCTGTGATTGTGGGGTCTCTTGACACAGCCAAAGTTTCTTGATGTTGACTTTCGGCCTCCGTTGTTGGAAGATTTGGTTCTGGTTGGTTATCTTGCGTAAGCTCCACCGTTACTGTTGGGGCATTCAGACGATTCTCTTTATCACATTTCTGCGGCGATCGTGAAGATGGCCGTGGGGAACATCTGGGGGAATGTCTAGGAGAAGGTCGAGCATAAAGCCGAAGCTGCTTCTGCTCCTCCTTTTCGTTCTTCTTCTGCTCATACTCCTCAGCACTGACCACAGGTACCAGCACTTTAGCTGTGTTATTGAACAGGTTGTAATCCACCCTGTAGTGTTTCTTGCTCACCCTGATCATCTCCTGGAAAAGATGACCCCAGAGGATCTCATCTACTGTGTACGATGTCCGTGACTGATGCAGTATGCCAGAGGAGTCATCTGTATAGGTGAAGGACACCAATAGTTCAAAGTCTGCTTTTCGCAAATCTTCCAAACTCATCTTATACAATGGGCTTCCTGGTTCAATTCTGTGAGAAATTGTGGTCGGTGTGACCAAGATAATGTCCTTTTGCTGGATGGCCAGGTCTTCATAGGCAATATTGACTTCTCCGGTTGCGTGCACAGTGGTGTGGAGAATCTGAGCACAGGATGAGCCCTCCACCATGTGGTGCCTGCGGAAATCCCCAATCCTCCAGGAAAGACACAGATACCCGTCACGGAGGTTGATAACTGCACGGTTGCTGAAGCCAATTGTCTGCGCCCTCTTTCTGGCCGAAGCCATTTTGGCCACCACAATCCCGATGACAAAAGTGTCAATGAAGCAGCTGATGACATCCTGTATGGTGACGATGATGATGGCGATCATGCAGTTCTCAGACATTCCTCTGAAGCCATAACCAATGGTGGTTTGGGTTTCCAGAGAAAAGAGGAAAGCAGCCGTGAAGCTGCGCACCTCATATACACAAGGGTCATTATTGTGGTCTTTGATGTCTCCATGAGCCAAAGCAATGACGAAGAAGAGTATCCCAAAAAAGAGCCAGGAAAGGATGTAAGACGATGCAAAGATCAGGAACATCACCCTCCATCTGATCTCAACTAAGGTGGTAAAGATGTCATTGACAAAGAGCAGCCACTCTTCTGGGACATGCCGAAACACCACGCTACAACTGCCCTCTTTGCGTACGTAGCGTTGTTTCTTCGAGCGATGTCCATTTTCTGTCTTCACGCTGATGTCTTCAAAGGGGTTCACGGATAGATATTTAGGCATTTTTCAGAGTCTGTGAAGAATACAGAAAAGGGTGTGAATTTTTTTGCCTGACTTGCATCTAACATTGTAAGGCAAGTTTACTTACTACATATAGATCCAGTCATACAAAAGGTAAATCAAGGTATTTACAGGACATCACAGGAAGGACGGAAATGAAACAAGAAAACATAAGCATGAAAGCATTGTATAGGTGAACATTTGTTAGAAGACAAATATTAAAGGCATTGAAGAAGCAAATGTTTCAAACTGTTCATTACTCAATTTGTGATCAAAAAGTGTCTATAAAACAATAATCTTTCAAGTTCTGAGTTAAAGGAACCATCCATGTTTTTCCACATATCAGGTTTTCAGGGAGTTTTTTTTTTTTTTTTGCCAGAGTTAAGGAGCTTAGAACGTAAATACGGCCTTACATTTACAGTAGAAACATTAAAGTATGTATTTGTAATAGAGAGAAGTTTCCAGTCACTCACAATCACATAATTCACATACAGTAGGCTTTAAATCATTTATATTGGTTTGTGTGCAGTCATAGTCAGAGTTTAGAATATTATTAAAATACATTTTTTTCAGTAATTTAATTTGATACAGGTTTTCAGTTATTCTGATGATTTTCTGCTTACAGCTTTAAAAGGCCAATCAAATCAATAAAACAGCATCTTAATGATAAGTATGCTTAATACTTAAGTGATAAGTGAGCTTAATGATAAGTATGTTTAATACCTGATTAGATCCTGGGATGGGTGAATATCACAATAGATGAGGGGGAAAAAAGAGTAGTAGGAAAGATCCAAACAACTGAGTCTATGTGGAAATTTGCTAAAGCATTGATTGCATTAATTTTTATATCAACCTAAGAAAAAAAAGTGCAACAATAAGTCAATGTAGTAATGGAAAAATCAGTCAGTCAAGTTTATTTGTGAAGTTAGCTTTAGTGGTCTCTGTGTATTGTTTCCTGCATCATCGACTAAACACAATATTTAAAGATATTTGTGCCTTCTACAGTTTCATTTGCAAACTATCATCCAACAATCATGGTTGTTTGGCTTACAGCAGTGTAATTTGTTGGTTTGCAGTTTAACTGACCCCAAACCTTGTCAAAGTTAAAGTCAGAGTAATGTCATGACAGCCAGAGCAGTAAGACAGACGAGCTGTCTGATCTCTGACCCAAATTAGGCGTCTCCAAACGGGACATGGAATAAAGGTTTGTACCGGGTTTATGAGGCTACTGCTCTTGAAAACTACCATCGCTGGTTTCATCTGTATGATATTGCTAAATGTTTGCTCCAGGAACAGTTTATAACACTCTCTGGGTTGCAAAAGGAACAATACTTTCACAAAACTAGATCAATTTCCATAATACAAAGGCTACAAGTTAAAACTAAATGTGCTGACAGTTTTGTTGACAAGAAGAGCATCTGGCGGGGATAATTTGCTTCACTCAATTCATCCGCATGTTTTACTATCACATTTTTGTTTAGTTTTTTTCACCTCAAATTACTTTTATTTTCAAAACTGCAATCTGGAAATGTTTACTTGAGTAATTCTCCCTTTTCTTCCTGGTTGTACTTTAATAGGTTTGATCTTAATGGGGCAGTTGCCTGGAGATGACAAACTCATCATAACAGTTCATGTTTGGTTTGCTGCTCATTGCTTTTGCCAATAATCTCGCTTTTTGGTCTTAAAAAAAAAATCAAATGCATAAGAGATGATGATTTTAAAGCCGGTAATGTTTATGTCACAGTGGAAAATGAACAAACAGAAGTGGCCTCAGAATCCCACACGCTCCCTAAAATTTAGATGTATTTTATTTTATATGAATCAGACATTACAAAATTGTGTAATTCATAAATAAAGATCGCATGAACCTGATTAAATAAAACAGCGGATGTCTTTCATTAAAGACAATATAATTTGGATTACATAAAAATCCTGGCACATTTTATAATAATAAAAACATGGATGAAATTGGTTAATAAACATAAGTAAATAAATAAAACTTTTTAAATACAGTATTTCTGACATGCAAAGGTTGGCTGTCCAAAAGCAGCCATCCAAGAACCTTTTGTACTCTTTGGATAGAGGTCAGAAAGTTATCAGTTGCCCAATTTGAAAAATGCTAATGTAACCCCAGGACTAAATGGGTCAAATTGAGCAGAGGGAAAAGAAAATGTGGAAACTGGAATGGTGTCACGGTGCGATCATGGGCAGAGGAAGGATCAATCACAGCCAAACCACTGAGAGCATCCTCCACGCCCAAAACAAACACAGTTTGAATCACGGCTTATCTGACTGGGTGAACTGGGACTCCACTCTTTTCTGGCCACAGCCAACATTCACACTGCCAGAATTTGGAACTCGTTCCGTGAGGTCATGGAAATATATTCCAGTTGGTTTCCTATAATCCTATCCTAAATGTCCTGATATGTTTTAAAATGATCAGATTATCCACATGAAAACATGTAGAATCTGAGTTAATGTTTTCTGGAGTTTCAAACCAGCAGCTAGTGTTATTTCAGGCATTATCCATACTTATAAGTAGATAAAATATTGTACATTTATATTTAATTTATATTACCACAACGTGACAGTTTATAGCCGCTGAATGGAAGACTGCAATATCGACTGACTGACTGACCAAAACGGTTTAGCACCCCCCAAAAAAAAAACAAAAACAAAAAAAAACTAAATCTAATAATCTTATTTGGTTTTATTTTGATCCACATGCAGACAGTGATGGGTTGTGCACAGATTCGGACAGCTATGTAGTGCCCAGTGATCCTTTATGAAGATGTGGATCAATGGGAAGAAAAGTTTTCCAGTTTACAGTAAAAAACAACAAAAAAAAAACAACAAAAAAACAAGGGGAACTACATTTATTGTCTGCTTATGGATTCACAGCTGATGTTTCTGAGTTTTTTTGAGATTTAGAAAAAGTCTAGAAAACCCTGTCGCTGAATTCATCTTGGCCAACGTTATCTGCTGCGTAAATCATTGTTCAGCAGGTAGGATCTCATTCTTTGATTGAAATGAGCCGCTCCGTCACAGTTTGGTGCAGGCAATGTAAATGTTTTCTTTCTGTTTGTTTAGTGTCTGAAGGTTGTGTGGAGAGCTGCAGAACAGAAGCTCAAAGCAGATTTCCAAGAAATGCTGTGTTTGCACAAGGGTCATTTTAGTTTTCCTTTTCTGGTAATTTCTGCATATTTACACGTTTGTGCCAGCTGAGCTTTCCTGTTGAAGCATCAAGTCTATTTGTTTTACTACAGCAAATATTATAGGGAAACAGGGTGGTGGTGTTATTTCTTATTTCCTTCAGTAGCCTGCAGAAAAAGGGAATTTTGTTATGGTTATAAAACAAACAAGGTCATTTATATGTGTGATTTCTACATATATACACAACAGGATCTTAAACATTAAATCTGAAAATCTAAATTTTCCTAAGGCAAGCAACGAAGGAATTGCTGAAGAAAAGCCCAGTTGTAAGATAAACAGAAATAAACAGAAAAACTCAATTTCGAAGCAAATCACTTCAGCTTGGTTCAAAACCTCAGAGGAATTTCCACCGAATGTACCATGCAGAACAGTGACCTGTGAGGGCCGTCTGCTTCCCAACAATAAGAACATTTTGAACAAAGACAGGTTTTATTCCACATGTGTACAGACTGAACTGTTGTTACCACATCAACTGATGTATTTATGGAGATCAGGCTTGCAGCTAGCCTCTGTTTGTACTAAACACCACACTTGACAAGCGCTTACAGCACAAACACTTTATGACCTTTGGTATAAAGTTTCCGCTGTACTCCAAAGTGAAATAGCTTTTTTTTTTTCTTTTCTTTTTTTTTTCCCGGAGTGCTGCGTCTTTGTTTTTGACCACAACACTTTCTCAAAGTCTCCTTTTGTTTCCCAAAGTCAAACTGAATGTCTTGCATCCACAGTTTACTAAGAATTAGAAGATGAACTCTGGAAAGAACTTGAACAATTTGTCTTGTTTCCTTCGCTACTCGGGGCACTTACAACCCTATTACATGCTCACTTATTCCAAATGACACCGTGCCACCCTCATGTGGTTCACTGGGACAGAACCGAGTACACAAGCGGCAGGTCGCAGCTTTGCCCGAGGCTCTCTGCCACCTCCGATGACCTTCAGAGCCTCAATGCGAGTGTGCCGTTTCACCTGAAGCTCTGCCACCAGATGAACTACGGACGTCTAAGGCTTGTTAGCTGAGCACTGAAAAGTCCTGGGGCAGAGGTATTTTTAATAAGGGTTAAAGGTCGGCAGACCGGAGTGTTTTGATTATATTTTGGAAGTGTGTTCCTGGGAGTTAATGGTTTATCCAAGCTTCAAAGTACCAAGTGACCAGAATTCTACTTGTGCCATCAGAAAGACTTCAGCTTTGCATTCACAGTTTCAGAGTCTAACTTTTTTGAACGTGCTTGGAACTTATTTTCACTGCACACCTGCCTCTAAATCTATTCCACATCGGTTTTATTTCTATTTCTATTTTCATTTCCTATCAGAAATGATATGTCAATAGACTAACTTTTTTTTTTTTTTTTTACTATACCTTGTCACGTTTCCACATGTTCAGGACTCTTCTTAAATCTTTTTTTTTTTTTTTTTTTTTTAAATCAAAGCACATCATAAAGACCATTTCTGCAAACATCTATATGCTTTTCATGAATGCAACCTGAAGCTATTTTAAACTTTTTTTTCCAAGATCATATTGCTCAGTATAACATGTTCACATGAGCTGTACTTATCACCCTGACCACATCCCATATTGTTTTGTGTTCCTGCTGTTAATACAGTAGCTCAGATTACTGATTGTTCAGCTCATTTGTTGTGTCTGAATTTTTTTCACCCCAATGACCACATTCAAACTAGTGATATTTGTTGGTGCACGCAAATATGTAAACGTCTTTACGTGACACTTTGCATTCCGTCTCGCCTCAGTTATTTTTTCTTAACATACAAAGCCGCACAAATTTCTCAAAAACGAGAGATATCCGGCATAATTTCTTACCGTGTTGCACAGGGAAATTCTCAGCCGGCTGCAGGACTCTGTGTCCCAGGTTCCAGAGGTTCTCAGCGCAGTCACCTGGAGGAATGAGCCGCCTCACACGTCACAGCAAAACTAAAGATTAACACCTCCCTTCAGCATCACATGGTGTCTGTCAAGCAGGTGTCAGTCAGTGTGTGTGTGTGTGTGTGTGTGTGTGTGTGTGTGTGTGCGCGCGTATAAATGTCAGGCTGCGGGAATGCATGTTGTGGGTCTGTGTGCGTGCCGACTCATCTTGTCAAAAGACCTTTGTAATATGACGTGTTTGTAATTTGAATCTATTCCATATGACAGTAATCTGACCAATTTATGCACGCAACAATGAGATGGGAGGTTGACGTGAATAAACTTTGAGATTAAAATTCAAAAACTGCTATTTGATCTGGTCTGTGCTGGCTATACTATATATACATTAGTCCCATAACATCATATTAACCAGCTCTGTCATAAAAGCAGCCAGACCCTGAGAATAATGCATGAGTTACACCTTCATTCACACCAGATAAACTGACTGACTTTGCCCTGCTTTTTGTGTCTTTGCCTTCATAGAAATCCCTAATTCCCTGCCTGAAACTCCTTAGAGAGGTCAACACTCATATCTGCCCTCTTACCTTCAAACCGCTGTGCAACAAAACTCTTATTGTCCCAAACATAAAGCCTTACTGCAGTTTCTAACCTGAAACTCTGTTTGTTGCCGCAGGAGGAGACTCAGACTCAGGAGTCCGACTTATTGTGACTCAGCACTTTCTCACGGATCCACGAGCCGATCTGGGACAATTGAAACAGGAGATGGAGAACTGAAGGCCTGGACATGTTCTCTGGTCCATGTGTGAGAAGATGACAATGTACAGAAGCTTGTGCTCGTACAGGAATTATTGTAGCTGTTGGTCCTTGTTGATTCCTATGTAATAAGTTGTCAAAATGGTAAGTTTTCACAAAGTATTTCCTCTAAGTCGTTACTCGAGTGTTGAGATAAGCGTTTGAGTTGTTCTCCTTCGTCTACTGTGTCTTTGGATTTAATTATTGAATGGTGATCTTAAGTACAGCTGAAAACCAGAAAAGTAACAAGCCAAGGTCTGTATTTTTATTTATTTCTGTGCAGCTCAAGTAAGCTGAACTCTGTGTCCCTACTATATACCTGTTAAATCAGCCTAACAGTTTAGGATCGGTTAGAATTACATAAATCATTCAAATTAGCTTACCAGAATGATATGTTTTTGTTGAGCATTTTTTTTTGTGTGCCTTTACTCAAAGACAAAAAACTTACTAACATTTCCTTTGTGTTGGGTAACTTTGCTTTTTACCTCTGCCCATTCATTTTCTTTCAGACTGAAATCAGAACTTTGTCAGTCCAACTCCAGTCTTGCAATAATTAACATTTTTACTCTAAATAATTAATTATGACTAATTTCTTAGTTTAATCTGACCAAAGGACAGCATATTTATAAAACATGATCTGCTTGATTACTTCTGAAACAAGGCTGGAACTGATAGATAATTTTCAAGGCCCAATACCATTGTGAAATTGTTAGTTTCAATAGTCTTTTGCTGTTAATAAATTAATTTAAAACAGGTTTTATATTAATTCAGGCATTCTTTTTGTATGATGTTAAAATGTGTTTGATATTCTGAAACATTAATACTTTAAGAATGACAACTAAAATTAATTAAAAAAAATCAAACAACTGCATCGGGTAAGCATACTTTTTAAAACATTTTACCATTTTACTGTGACAGCACCTAGTGTTTATTTTCTCCTCCAGCAGGAAAAAAAAAAAGCTGTGCGAGTTATTTGCCATCATTAGAAAGTTTGCACAGAGGCCTAAGCATATGAAATGAGTCAAAGGTTTTATATTTCTAGTTAAACCATCATAGTAAATTCCTTTGGGTGTCTAAAACTATGTGTGAAAAACACCAGTTTTTATGTTTATGAACCTGACTTCATTTTTTTTTAGCATGTGTCTTGCAGTTTTCGTGTGTGAAAATGTTACATGTGTGTGCCATTAGTGGGTTAATGGGGGTCACAATAAATATGGACCCATAACAAATCTTCCCATTTCCAGGAAAAATAAATATATTTTTCCACAATAAAAATAATCCACAAAAATACATGAGCACACTGTGCACAGTTCTCGGATCAAGCATTTGGATGTAAAGCCAAGGCACAAAATTAAAGAGGCCAGATTTGTGGGTGTGAAGTGCAGACACTGGCTGCTCACTCTTCCAAAAATAAAAAAAAAGGAAAAAAAAAAAAAGTTTCATAACAGCAAATGATTGTTGGGGCTTTTAATGGACAGACGTGTTACATCATTGAAAAGTTCAGCTGAGGTTTCGGTCATTTAGGTTTTTTAGGGCATGGTTAGGCTAGAAAAATAATTTATTTATAAAACAATTTTACATGTAGCGGGACCAGGGCTCAGTAGGGCGAGCTTTGGATTTAGTCAAAGTTAAGAGACAAAAGATCAGGTGGAAGATTAAGCTTTATTTATCTGGGGAGTCACATAGTTACTCACCAGGTAAATGACTTGGCTAACTTTGGACCTCTTGAGATTGAATCTCAGGAAAAATGACAGACAAAATAAGAATAACTGAAAAAGATATAGGCTGGAAGGGCAGAGAGCATTGCACTAAATCGCTTTATCGGCGTTAGTGTGAATGTTGACAAGACTAGATAGTCATAAAGAGAAATGTGGGTGATAAATATGAAATAGTAAAGTGTTATGTGAGAGTGAAGGAGTAAAGAAAAGGGAAGTGCTGAACTGGGGAAATGAAAAGAGGTCATAAAATGGTCTAAGGATAACTATAACAAGGGTTGTAAAGGAGAGTAAAGATAGTTGGATGAAAAAAATGTTACCAAAAAAAGATTATGAAGATTATTGTGTGGAAGGAATCATAAAGAGGGATGAGAAGAATTAGTGGAAAGAAAGAATTGTAAAGCGAAATCAAGAGGACAAGTGTGAAGAATAGGAGATCTACAGGGATAAGGAGGGGGATTGTAAAAAAAAAAACTTCATAGCAAAAACATGGATGATCTGTAAAGAAGAGGCTGTGAAGAGGTGGGATAAGAGATCTTGCATAAGGATGAAGAAAAGTCTGATGAACTGATCATTAACAAAGGACGAGTTTGAAGGAGAATCTAGAGGAGGAATAATGAGATGAGTGGAATAAAAAGTTGTGGGTAAAGTGACTCACCCCTGATATCTAAAAATATATATAAATAAGATTAAAAACTAGTGATTTTTCACTTTAAGTAGTAAACTTCCGATGGACATATTACATTAGTCCATTTTTCTTCAATGACTGCCAATGCCAAGGTTAGAAGTGTAAAGGAAATATATTTTAGGTGTGAAACCCACTGGAGAAGATGTCAGTTTGCAGGTTCTGAATCTAGATATGGTGCTGATCCAGTTTCAAGGTTATTTTGTTGCTCTTATATTCCCTATAGTACTTTAACAAAGACAGTTACAGGAAAGCAATATGAACAGTCAGTGGGAAAAAAAAACAAGGACATTTTATTACTTTAGATAAGTAGCTTTTATTAAAGTTGTAGCACGTTGAGATGCATGTTAAGTCCAGGCAAGTAGTTCACAATATCAAAGTTCAAACCTGCTTTGCTGCACGAAGTGTGGAACCAGAAAGTAAAGTCTTCAAACACAATCCGCAAAGTATGTATTAGGAATATGAGGCCCAATTCTTTAACAAGTTTGTTAAATTTAATTACATTAGGAGTCTGTTTTTTTAACATTTACGTCCATTAAAGTTAGACTTCATCCCAACTTATTTTTAGACCGCATTCTGTTTGTTTTGGGATTTACGAACTCTTTGAACCTCCTCTCCGGGTCCACTCAGGAAGTCCTGGTGGCAAAACCAGCCATCTCTTAAACACACATTTGTTTCCTCCATTTGAATGCATGCATGCGTGTGTGTGTGCGTGTGTGTATACCATTTGACCATCTGCACAGCTAGAGTGTGTGAGACAGGGAGCGAGAGATTCCGTGCATATAGTGTGTATGTCTACGATAATGAGACTGGCATGAAGTGATTCAGTGTATGTTTTCCTGAAAGGCAGAACCAGCAAACAAACAGCTTTGCAGTAGGAAGCTTTTAAACAGCTGCTGAGGTTCACTGCAGTTCAGCTGCCTGATAATAACAGCAGGATGCAGCACATCCTGCTGCTGCTTTCAACCTGATTGCAGCAACCTGCCTTCTATGTGCAACAGAACAAAATAATGGTATAGTGAAATTACATGTCCTTTAAACTTTGTTTGATGCATTAAAACCACAAGCTGAACTATTTCAACCTGAGTCTCTGAGTGGTATTGCTGTAATTGTGACAAAGTCGTTGGGCCCAATCGTCGAAAACGCAAAAAAAATAAGTTGTCTACATGTATGCCCAGCGTAATGTAACCAGCTGAAATACAAATGTGTTATTTAGAAATGTTAATCATTGCCAGTCTCTCATAAACCTGCTAAAATCTGTTTACCTAAGCAGTCTGAACTGTTTTAAATTAATAACATTTATCCTTGTTACTTCCTGCTTGACTTTGAGTTCTCTGCAAAAACAACAGACACCCCTGATTTAAAAAAAAAAAAAAAAAAAAAGCTTTCAGCCAGGGAAGAAATGGTAAATATTTGAATTCTGTGCTTATAGAATGCTACAAATTTCTACATAGAACTTCAACATGCAAAAGAAAGAAAGAGAAGCCAGACAAAACAAATAGGTTAGGTAACTAAGTGAAAATGACGTTTAAACTCAAACAGTGTGCTTAACAGCTGGTCTTCAGTTTAATCTCACAGCCTTGAAGAGTCACAATTTGCAAACTAATCTGGTGTTAATTTCATGTACTGTCAGACACTGCTTAGATAGTAAAGACCAAAACGTTTTCTGTTTTTGGACAGTTCAGAAGGGTATTTGAGAGAGAATGGTTGAAATAACAAAAAGAAAAAGAAAAAAAAAAAAACTCCAATGGCCTCCAATGCCAAATGAGCCCATTTTAACTTTCTAAAGGAGCACCAAACATGGAAACTTGAAAGGTGGAAGGAGATTTTATTCTCAGAGGAGAAAACAATAATTTATAAGGGTCTGATGGCTCTCGCTATTGACATGACAAGGCGATCATTGGACATGATTTCTACATTGCACAATGTGATCAGACTGCTTTCTCCTTCAAATGAAACAATGCCTACTCAGGTTATACAGGGATTTCAAGTGGTGCAAATGTTACAACAGGCGTTGGCCCGGTAGTCTGAGGGCTTTTGTTTTTGCTGTAATTATCACATTTTTCAACAAAGCAATGCCGCTGTACAAAGGTCTTCTTCAAAGAGAATGCCATACAGAAACAAGCTGTGTGAAGTCCACTGCATCAAATAGAGCAATTTTACCTACTGACAATACTCACATCAAGCATTTTGCTCTTTTAAGTTATCAACAAGAGCATTGAGGGTACTGCTCCACTGAATCGTTTTGGAAGCTTTAAGCTGCATTTTTTTTTTTTTTTTAATTTTTTCCACTTTGGTATTCAATATTTGATCAGGTAAACCTATCGAAGCTTTCTTCAATAATTTTTGCATTTCATCTGTTTTGGCTTTGGTTCATGTTCCTTTGTTTTTTGTTTTTATTTTTTGCTTTAAAACTTGAATGACAGCCTGGTTATAAGCCGATGCATGGTTACAAACCAAATACTTGAAGCTCGTTGGTCATTTAAATTGAGAAAACAAATGGAAAAAAAAGAAGCAAAAGCATAGTCTTACGGTGATGAGAAGCTCCTAAACGTCTCTATAGGTTTAAAAGGAAGGAGCCAAGTAAATGTATTGCCTCTCCAGGTGTTCTTGTCACTAATTATTTTATCAGTTTAAAAGTGGTCCTGAAATTTGTATATATATATATATATATATATATATATATATATATATATATATATTTTTTTTTTCTTTTTTTTTTCTGTTTCCTTTAAATTTTGCGCAGTTGTCTTTTCTTCTCTCCCTTTTCAATCTATGGTCAATATTTCTCCAAAACAACCAGCTATAGTTCACTGTAGCAATGTTTTGCATTTGATTGCAGACCTTCGCATTCATAGCTTCCGCTCTTATCTGTACAGACAACAACAACAAAAACAAAATGTTCAGTGTTCTTAGATAACTCCCTGCACACATACATGTTTGCTCTTGAAACATGCCACAAATTGCTCGGAGGGAAATTTCAGACTCGGTTCACTGGCCGGAGATCAGTGAGGTTCCAGTAATTTCATTGTGTCTCCTGTTTCATTCAGAAGTTGCTGCTATGTGTTGCATGTGTTAGTTTCATAAGCATTCTTCTGTCATGGTTCATGAGGCTGGGAGGTGACGCTAATCTAGCCCAGCACCATTGGGGGAAACTGCTACTTTTAACTGGCTTTCAGCCACGCCAGAACAGTTGGCAAACGTTGCAGCTTTTCCATCCTCACTTTTTCAACTCCTTCCTTTGTAATTTCTCAGCACTGCTCTATCAAACAAATAGAAACATTTGTGTTAAGAGAATTTTAATCAAGACTACAAAGCTGAGCTTTAAAAGTGGTTTAACGAGTACGACTAGAAGACCGCTCATTCCTTAATTTATCTCAAATACCGCCGAAAACTGACTGCTTATCTGTTACTCTTATTAAACAAGAAAGGATATGTACATTTACTTGAAAAGTCAAAGAAAATGTGTTTCTTCATCCAGAGAAATAGTTCCCAGAAACGATAGCAGTTAACAGTTCTATCATGTTATATAATTAACTTCTTTATAGTGGTAGAGAGAGAACATATTTTTGTATTTTTTTCTATCTTAAAAATATACATATGCCCTTAGTGTTTAGAAAAACATGCCTTTTTGTAGTACCATTTGGTTATCCTTCCACAAGATACTTAGAATAGTTGACAAAACTATTTACAAAACTGACGTAACTGAGGTCACCTTGCTCTAACACACATTTTCATCCCTTCCCACACATTTCCTAAGGAAGTGATGTCAGAACGTTGTGATGTCCATCCCCCAAAAATTATTTTCTTGTGCTTAGGCCACTTTGTAACTACTTTGCCAGTATGCTAAGGCTCATTTTTCATTTGCAAGGCACATTCTTGCCCAACCTTTGACTTCCTGGCTGCATTCTTGAGATGTTGCTGAGTCATGTTGTCCGTTTGTCAATGTGCCATCGATCTTGTAAAGTGTGCTACTTCTGAATTGGGATATTTTCTCTTTCCTTTCCACTTTTTGTGTCTGTTAGATGCTTCGTAAACTGCCTGATAACGCCATTAATCGAAAGGCAAAAAGTGGACATTATCCTGCGCATTTTTAAGCACTGAACTTGATGTGCTGCTGATCTGCAGCTAGAAGGGAGGAAGACATTGAAAATACATGTGACCACCCAGGATATGACAAATGGACATTTAACTGAACCCTAGTGCAGCAATGTACACATTTCAGCCTATATGCATATAATTATGCACTTTGGACAAGGAGAAAGTCCACAATAAATTCACACTTGTGCACCAGCTTATTGTATTTAAAAGTCATAGCAGTTGGAGGGCATTCACTCCACAGGTGCTGTTCCTTTTCGACATAAATTTAATCAAGCATGCTTAGAAAAGATTAAAGTCTCTGTTCACCTATTTCGTTTTAATCAGAGATTAAATGCCTTATAAAAAACCCCTTTTATGGAACCATTTTCAGAGTTTGGATCAATAAAAATGAAAGCTTCTTCTGTTTGTGCTGTTTATTGGCTAATATACAACCAGTGAAAACAGCTTTTAGTTACCTCTATAAAAATAGGCCCTTATTCACGCAGCTCACTTCAAAGTGTGGAGGAGCTACCGATTCACCAGCCTGGCCTCACCAATGAGCTTTTGCATTTCCTTTGTACTATATCCACACTTTTTTGTCGCTTGGCTTTATATCCAGGAAATACAAATGGTGATATAGAATGCTGTTGTTGTATGTTGTTCCGTTCTCTCAGATTCAGCTTCTCAGAATCTCTCTTGGAAATATTTTTTGTTGAAACAATCTCATTCCAGCTGCACTAAAAATATCACCAACATCAAGAGTTGTCTTGCGGTTTTGGGGAAAGTGCCTTTGGTTTAAACATCAGCTACAAAGTTTCCAATCAGATTGACAGCGTTGTGATGGGGCGAGTGTTCAGATCTTCGCATGAGGTTGACATTTGACAATATGACTGCAGCTTGTTAATTTGGCCCCAGATTCAACCACAGTCTCTTATCAGGAGTCAAAATAATACAAATCCTGGATTTCCCTTCAAACTCTCTCCCAAAGTCAAAAATAGCCAACCAGAGAGGTTGGAGTATTGTTTAGAAAGCTTAATGAGACCTGAAGCTCATTCATAAACTAATGCTGAGAGAGAAAAAACAGTTTACCACAAATGTATTTCCTTATCATTTTGATCACATTGTTGCAGTGTGAGTTATATTTCTGTGGTCAAGTGTGGTGAAAACAAAATAGCAAAAAGGTATGAAACCTTTCTTTATGATGCGACTCATAAATGACTGACCTAAATGTATGTCTCAAAACAAAGTCCACAGGTTTTTTTTTTTTTTGGTTTTTTTTTAAATCTGTAAAATTTGTTCATATTTGGATGCAGTAATCTGCTTGAAAATGCTAGGACTGTGAGAATTTATTTATTTACAGGTCAAATGTCCAGAACAGACATTTCCTGACATTTAGGAAAGGAAAGATTTAGTCCTTTTTTTGACCAGTTATTTATAGGTATATCCAGCTGACCCTAAAACAGGAAAGCTACAGATTTTTCAAATTATGTTTCCATTTAGAGATTCGTTTTTTTTCCATTGGAAGAAATACAAAATACAAAATGTAAGCTGCATTTACTTAAATGGTGTCTGACTTCTCACTTTTCAGTACATCTATAAACCGTCTTCTTTTCCCTTCTCCTTATCTGACAGAATCCTTACTCTCATTACCAAATCAGAAGGAATACACTCATTCCAGGAGGTTTGGGATTTACTCTTCACCCACCAAGACATTCCCAGAAAACATCCATAGGGAGACATCCTGCCTCCTGTTGACGTGGACAAGAGTTCATCCTTCAACCACCCCGACTTGATCAGAGCTCATCACCTTTTCTCTAAAGCAGAGCCCAGTTAACCAATAAAGGAAGTTTATTTTACAGGGCTCTGCTTGGAGAGGGGTTTGAGTACACCGTTACCCCTGTTGTAGTGTCTTCCTTTTACACTTTAGTCTCTTTACAAAGAGATGAAATTGAAGCCATCAAAAAAATTACCATACAGTACTGAATTTCCACCTGTGAGCTAGGTTGTAAGGGGGTGAGGAGTGGATCTGGCCATGTCAATGGATTTTTTTTTTACACTTGCTATGAAAAAAAAAATGTTTTACTGTTATTTTATTTGTTCTGCAAACAAAGTCATGTAGAATCGTATTTTTTCTTTGTAATATCTATTAATCCGTTCAGCAGAGACTGTTTCTCTGTCTCTTCTGAGGAAATGCATTTCCACAACATGATCCCACCTTCACTGCACTTCAAGGTGAGGATGGCGTTTTCAGGGTGATGTGCTAAATTCCACTTTTTGCAAGTTAAAAAGTACAATTTTGTCTCATCCGAGTAAATAAACTCCTTAATTTTTCCTGTGTCACCTATGTGCCTGGAGGCAAAACGCAAACCGGACGTTGGCTTTGGTGGACTATTTTCTGGAGGCACAACATTTCATTTAGAGGTAAGTGTCCGCCACAGTTTTTTTTTCACGTTTTTAATCTTGAAATATTTTAAAAACCATGCATCCGTTTCAGTAATATAATTCCTTTGTGCTCATATGCTTCCATGTGCTAGTCGGCTGCTTAACAGCCAAATAAAAGAAAGCATAGCTTGTGGTTGTCTTAAAAGACAGATTGTGCGAGTTTCCACACTGTTCAGTAATTTGAAACACACATTCTCTATGAATGAATCACTTGGGAATGAGTCATTAACATTTTTTAAATTGTCTATCTGTGTTCACTTTTACGTGTAATGTTGCACTCCAAGAACACCAATTTAAATGTACATAGCATGACAAAGACAAATTAAAGGTCAGTGTTTCATTCCCTTTTCCCTCTTCTTCTGCAAAGCTTTGGAAAAACCTCCTGAGTTTATTTGAAGACCGAGCAGCCGAGGAGAATGGCTTGAGAGTGTTTCCAACCATTTGGGGTTTTCCATGGAATCTGCTGCCCTTTTGGTTATTTCGCCACCTTAAAGACATTTTCTTTTGTATTTTTCTTTCAGTTGTCATCAAGAAAAAGGGTCAGCACTTCATCCTTTCGTGCAGGATCTCTGACTGTAAATATCCAAATAATGTTTACGACAGGATTTTTGCTACTTCCGACGATGGAAGTAGAATCTTGGGCATCCAGAAGATTATGCCCATCTTCCTTTGCAACAATAAGAGCTTTAAAGTCATTTTTAGAAATTGCACGCTGAAGAACTGTAAGATGAGAGGTAGAGTATGAGGCAGCTGGAAAACAGACAAAAGGAACTCTGTGAACCCAAAGACTTAGGAATTTTGGTCAAGTTAAAACAAAAATAGGGGGAATATATCTTCTTCTGATTTTTTTTTTAATAAGTCCAAGTCAAAGATATTGCAGGTGAAACACATGATGGAAAATGTGGTGTACACACTTAGCTAATAAGAGGTCTGTTTAAATGCATGGGAGATAAATACATTTTTGGTTGTTTTGTCCCCCAGGACGATCCGAGAGAGAGCATTAAATGGCGTCACCGGACGGGAGGTGGTAATCAAGCTGTTTATTGTCACAGGTGGGGCAGAGAGTGTAATGCTGCTGAGGATGTAGGCCCAGCTGGAGAAACTAGCGGTGTTCAGCCTGAGCCGGCCACTTGCATGATCAATTGGACATTTGACCGCAGCACCTTGATGGAAAAAGTCATGAAACTAATCCACTGGTCTGCCGCAGAAACATTTATACCAATTTTCCTAAAGGTCTTTACGCAACGCTAATGTAGACAAGCCAATTAAGTACAAATCAACGGTAGCTCTGTTATTATTTTTTTTAATCATAAACGTAGGTTAAATTAGTGAATGGGTCAAAAATGAATGAAATACAATGTGTCCTTGATGCATCTCGCATACTGCCCATGTGCAATGATGGGCTGTTCTTTTGATCTGAAGTATGTTCTACTTTTTTGTTTTATAATGCTGCCTCTGCGAGTCTTCACCCATAAAAATGTGCTTATCAACATAAGACGACTGTATTATGTGGTTGGGATTTCATGTTCATTCAGCGTTTGCCTTAATTCCGAAGCAACTAAAAAACACATCTGTCGGTTAAGGAGTATTAAATGGCCACAAACAAGGGTTAAGAAACCCTTGTTTGACAATTTAAGAAAATTGTCACTTTTATATTTCATTTCAGATGTGGTTACAGATTTATAACCCCCATCTTTCTTTTTATGTCTTCCAAACTTTCTGACAAACTTTTCCATGGGAGCTTATGAGACAAGAACACAGCAGACTTGCAACAGTCTGAATATCAGCACTTTGTCAAACTGCCACCTTGAGCGGCGTCAAAGTGATTGATGATAAATTCAGGAGCTACTTGTTGCACACGTAAATCATCAAATCTTTTTAGTTTACCAAGCACTTAATCTTGTTTCTACACTTAATTATGATTTGTAATAAGGTCCTGTGACTCAGTAGTTCTGGTTTTAGTTTGTTAGTTTGGCTTTTTGTGATGTATCAATGAGGAGGACCTAAGGGTGCAATCAGCAGCCCTGGCATCGGTACACGATTCTCCTCTCTGAGGCCTTAAAAAGAGAGATCAATCTGTAGCAACAATCAAACCAAACATTTCATGACGTTCTTTTAAATATTACATGTTGTAAACAGACAAAACCAAAATTACCTGGAAACAACATGAGCGTAATACAATGTTTGTCTCGTGTGCCATTTTTTACTCGGGGGTTTTTTTTGGATCCAGCCGTTTTAAACTGCCCTCTGAGAAGTTTGGTGCGACACTTTCTACCTCAACGGCTTGGAGTGTGATTACAGTTTATATAGCCGGTTGTAGCTCAGCCTTATGTGACGGATGTGAATATTTCCTACAAACTGCTTGTGGTCAGGTCATGGCACCAGTGTCAGCTCTGCCTTGTTAGAAGGCAGCTCCAGGCAGAGAAATCAGTCAGTACAGGACCTTGGCAACGCGTGGCGTTAGGTGCACTCAGTACACTCTCCCAGACTGCACTGACGTCCCACCATGCGCTCATGCCCATAACTCAACCGCGGCCAAACCAGCTCATTAGTGAAACAATCCTCACCCTGGTTTGTGTGTGTATGTCTGGACAAGCAAATGAGAGTGTAAAGGGTGAGATTTCACGTTGTTCTGGAAGAATTGTCATCACAAGCTCAGAATGCATTATATTGTTATAATATCTCTCTTATTCCAACTACCTGTAACATTTTCCGATTTGCTAATATTTTCCATGATATTTTCCCACATTCACTCAATCACTCCCAACACATTATCCACGCATTATCCAGTCTTTGCTTGCACAATATTTATTCATGGCATAAAGTGCTCCAAATGAGTGCCCCCATAATGTGGTTATTAATGTAAGAGCAGGTTTAAAGACAGGTTTATGAACGTGTCTTTATGCAAGCAACACCTCACCTGTGAAGACTTTAATGAGGAATGTTACCAGTTGAGAGAGCTCTCTGGCATTGTACTATTCTTCACTTTCTGTCTGAAGTTGTGCTTAACTTGGTGTTTATATACATAAATGTTGCAGCTCCAACATTGTGTGACAAAGTGGTCACTATTGGTCAAATGACCGAGGATGAGAAATGTGAAACATACATCAAAATATATAGATAAAGTTTTCAGTGTCTTGGATTCATACACATTGAACTTTCTCCCATATTGCCATGCTGCAGCTCTAAATTTCTGAATGTATAGTAATACTACTACTACTACTACTACTACTACTACTACTACTACTAATAATAATAATAATAATAATAATAATAATAATAATAATAATAATAATTCAAAAGTGTGTGCATAACTCTAAAGTGAAAGGAAAATGATACATGGTTTTTTTAAATGATTTGAAAATATTTTATTTTTTTAATTTTTTGGTGTGCATTTGTATCCATCCCAAAAAAAGCTACCAATCCTTCAGCTGATGGCTCCCATTTATCTAGTATGTCACAATTTTGTACAGCTTTGTGTTTGCAATAGCAAAAAAAAAATAAAAAAAAGTTATGGTAAATAAGTTTGTGGTTGGAACATAAAGAACTGTGGGAAATGATAACCTGTTCAAGGCACTGTGCATATTGGTACAACAGCATGTTTTCAGGATTGATTCCTAGATCTTCAGAGCAATGATTCAGCTCCTTGATGTGTCTTAATTATTTCCTTATTCTTCTTTGGATGTGGGAGGTAGAACAGTCAAGCTTTTCCAGGTCCTCGGTTATTAATCTTCTGCAATAAAGACCAAAGTGGAGGAAAATCAAGTCATAACAAGGATACAGTTCAATTTTCTTGTCCTTTAGGGCATTTACTGTTATGACTTTCACCAAACTGTAAATCTTGCCCCCTCCCCCTCTCCCAGAGGAAAGCGAAGTAGGGCTGCAGGGAAGAAAGTGAGCGGCGCTTGTTATGTTGCGTTTCTTGTTAGGCCACAGACACATTATTGTGTGAAGTAATAGTTCACAAGCGTGCATTTTAATTGAATCCTTTCCTTCTGCTGCAACTAAATAGCATTTTCAAAGATTATAAATGCTACGGCGTATAAATCAACTCAGCTTTCTCTTTCTCACACAGACTCTGCAGGGCTGGACTCAATTATTCGGCCTAGTGGGTCTGATTTTGATTGTTGAATAAGCAAATGAGACATGACATGGAAAAACATATCCCTTTTTATATGAACCTGTAACTCCTTTAAGTGTGAGCTTTGTCTGCCTCGCTAATGTGATGTATTTTTAGAAAAACTGATACAACCTCTTGTTTTTTTTTTTTTTCATTTTGTTTGACCACTCGCTCTCAGTCTCTCCTTCTTCATTGTTATGTATTTTTTGGCATGAGCAGAGCTGAACAGCAAATACTTTGCTCATGTAGTCACTAGACAAATAAAAGCCCACTAACAAAACAATAAAATGAAATCTGCTCGTGGTTCAGTTTTGATATGTTTCATTGATTTGCTAGGACAACCATTTCTTAGCACTTTTAAGTGGATTTACAGCTGTCTGAAAAGCCAGTCATTAGAGGTGCATTCAAAGGAAATGTTTTAGAGGTTAAAAAAATATTCATTTTGCCAGCCCAAATAATGGATACATGTTGAGCCACTTGATTTCAATCGATCACAAGATTGTTTCAGGTTTTTTTTTTTTTTTTTTTTTTTTTTTCCAGGTTTATTTTAAACCAGCTAATTTTTAATCCTCCGGAAAGTCTGAAGCAAAATCAAACTGACTTAAATCTTGTTGGTAACTCACTCTGTACTGTAGAAGATGCTAGATGATGGGATTTGCTAACATGGCAGAATCCTCAGCCCAAAAAGCCCAAAAGAGATGTCAATAAAACAATAAGTAGGCAGCGAGGCGCAGATGTCAGAACTCCTTCTTTCAGAGATGAACTCTCAAAAGCGGAAAAGATGAACAGATGTTCAGATTTAGAATGATAATCAGATGTGATTCACTGCAGGAGACACAGCAAGATTTTCTCTAATAATTGGAGATATTTTAACATTTGCCGCACTATTCTTTTCATCTGAAAGACGTCATATAATGGCTGATAATCACAGCGTGAACTGACTTTGAGCTGACATTGGTGGGAACTCCCTTTGTAAAAACTTGCTACCTATCTGGTCTTATGTACCTGATGAAGGCCTTACGTAGCCATGCCAACAATTAACTAAGGCGCGTGGTGGAAATGTCATATTTTCTGATCAGCGGACCTTGAACCTCAGATTCAGTCAGGATAACACTATGGTCACCTCTAGGTTGAGGGGCAGGACTCCTTAGTAAGCATTGCTAGGAAGTTCAGAAAGCGATGGAAGTGTGCCAGCATCCCGAGAGAGCTGGCACGGAGAAAACTAAAGTTTGAAAAGAAGATTTCTGTTTCCTGGTTTCTGGCAGCACTGTGTTGTCCTCTCTTTCTCTCCGACTCAGAGATGATGGATTTAAACCATGTATGTCCTGTGATACCTTCTCAAAAGTATTAATGTTTTACATCCTCTTGTTTTTGTTTCCATTGAACAGAGATGCTGGTGGATGGGCTGATGCTGGGAGCTAGCCAGACAGAACAAAACCTGTGGTTTTCCGTTCGCATGAAGTGGAGCTGCTCCACATTCTGGTGGGTAAAAATAATGAAAGGCTGACCGGGACAGAGTGCAGGGAAGATGCAGAGGTGAGGGAAAGGAAGGAAGCAGGAAAAGGAAGAGACAAGAAGTATTCAAAGAAATGTCTTTGAGATGATTAAAAAAAAAAGTCAGACATAGACTGTGACGTGATAGTGGAGGATACTGAGTGAAATACGAGGTGCGGAAGAGATTGTCCTTACGGCATTATATTCAATATCCACGGTACGATCTATAAAGTTGCAGTTGAAACAACTTTGATTGTTTTATTTTATCAATCTTTTTTCAGCTGTACATCAAAATCAAACAGGAGTCAATTAAAGTTCACTTATATGAAGGAGAAATTAGAGCAAGAACACAATAAATTTTAGGTGATTAATAAAACTGCGATAGAGATAAAGGATCCCAAAATTGGATGCCAATTAAGCATAGCTAGAAATCTTTCATCTTAGTAAAATCCCATATGTTAGCCACATTGCAGTGTTCAAAGCCTGTAACAAAAGAAGCAGCCGGTATTCTGGACTATGATTACAATGATGGTATGCAAATGCAGAGTGCAAAAGCTATATTCATAGATTACTGCATATAAATGTGGTTACTTTGGGTCACATAATAAAAAAAAAAAATCAAACTGTTCCAAACAGAAATTATGAGCATTGCTTGATTCTCGAGGATACCAACAAAACAACATCATGTGCAAAATTTAAAAAAATGCAACTTCACTCAACCGGCATGTTCATCTCCATGACAATCTGACACTTGCAGATGCAGTTCCTGAACACCACAAACGGTTCCAGCACCGAGACGCAACCTTGGCAGAGTACAACCCACTGGGAGTACAACGCTTGCTTCAGGGTAGTCCTTGCAACTTCCATCGGCTCTCCGTACTCCGAGGGAAAACTGTCGTAAGTCTCTTTCAGAACACATGTGGACCGATCAACCAAACTAACACGAGCCAATCAGCAGTTCTACAAGTAGATAGATCTGTTCCAACAGTTCACAGGCTGAATGAAAGTCAAACCGATCCTCATAAATCTGATATTGGACAGAGCCTCTTTTTGTTGCAGTAACCCTGAGTAACTCCAGTGCTCTGGGACCGGTGACCTGTAACCTTTTGCTATGTCTCTGGTCAAACACACCTGAATCAAATCGGCTAATTAGCTCTAGACCCCAAGCCCTAGAGTAAGCTAACCCAGGTCACTTTCTAAAAACTTGGACTCTACCGCTGTGCAGGTGTTGTGCTTCCCACTCGCACACAACAGTAAAGAGGTGTCGTGCGTTTTATGTTGTGTTGGCATCAAGTTATTTAAATTCCATATGACAGAGTCATGTATAAATATAACTCTGACCTCCACTGATGGGTCACGTAATGATGTGCACCTGCACAGTTCAGTTCAGGTGCCACAGTTTGAAGCCTCACCTGCGCCTCACGGTCAAAACTCCTCTGGTCCTTTGTGGACACAATCCTCCTCCTACAGAGCTAGGCCACACTCTGCATAGTTTCCTTTCACTTATTCACTTACATTTACAAAAACAATTAAAGGGCATGTTCTTAAGGGGTTCCAAAGTGGCCCTAGAGTTTTCATGCTGGAGCCTGCTGTCTGATTTCAGCTGGACTCTAATCAGAGCAACCACCAAGTTAGGCCACTAACTGCTAAAGGAACAAACAGTGCTGACCCTTTTGCAACAGAGGCCACTGGACCCAAAAGCAACTTCCAAGATGCTATGAGCAAGAAATCCTTGTCAGATATTGTTTCAAGATGATGGGAAAGTAATTTTCTCTGTTTTCACTGCAAATCTTTTATTATTGTTATTATTATTAGGAGTGATTACAAAGTCGAGTGTTTACAAACTGCTGTTATGCCTCTTCCTATGTGTGGATGTCACAGCTGAGGGAAGGTTCGCCCGCAGAGCATCGTGGTGCAGTTTGAGAACTGGTTATGCTGCAAATCTAAGACTCTCTCACAAATACCTGCAGTCATTTTGAAGGCATTAGGAAGCGATGTGTTCATTCTTTCCAAACAGAGATGATGCACTCGTCTGGTATGGGCTGTTGCATTTGGTGGGCTGCCTCAGCGAAACCTTTTTAGAGGGGAGAAAGGGACGCTTCTGCTGCTAGTTAGCATACATCTGTGGCTCCGGCGGACAAGGGTTGAGGCTCACAAGCTGCAGACCTGGCAGATTAGTGTTGAAAAATGAAAGGCAGCAGTCACTTACAGACACTCTGCAGCAAAAAAATAAATAAATAAAAAATCGCTACCAAGGCAATCCTCCAGGGCGTCGCTGCCATGTGTTCTCCATTCATGCCACACATTAGTGAGTCGAAGTATCAGTGGTTGTGAAGTGCTTAACCCAACAAACCTGGCTCCGGCCGGCATTCCTGCGCATGTGTAAATGTGTTCTCACTGACGGCGGTTTCATTCTCCAGCTCAACACATGGGAAAAGACAGCTACTTTACCCACAAATATTTGTCTGTCTCCACTAAGTGTCTTGTTTTGAGGAGGACGGTTTTCATTTTAGATTTATTTGACTTCTCCCGCATCATCCGGCAGCACAACATCGCAGTGTGCTGCTCCCTGTCATCTTCTCATCTTCTCACCTTCTCGCGTGTCTTTGTTTGTGCTCAGACATGCAGAACTCCTCGGAGCTGCACGCAGACGGACGGCTCGCAGATGTCACCCCGCTTTCATTAAACACACTGACACATTTGACTCCTCCGCTGTGAGCGTGTGTGTATGCGTGTGTGCGTGTGTGTGTGTGTGGCCACACAACCAGTTCAGTGGGAAAAGCTGATCAAAACCAGATGCCTCTGCATGCACATAGACATACTATCTTATTCTGTCTTTCCCGCTCTCACGTATGGAAACTCGTTCTTCCTCACATCTGTAATAATGTCCATCGATTCTTATTTCCATTTTTGTTTCTCCTGAGAGCACTTTGGTGAACTCCAGTTTGGGTTTTGTATCATTCCCAGCTTTGAAACCTGCAAATGCTTCATCTGTCAGAAATTTCACTTTGATAGCGTGAGATTTCCTAGAGCACCTGCAACGAACATTTCAGGCTCTGTAAATCAGGGTGTGTGCTTTGTGCAACAGACGTTACTTTTTCTTTTTGCATTTGCTTCGTGTCTTGTGGTGTGCAGCAATGGAAAGTGTTTAAAACTGCCTGCTAGGAACTAGTTAGGCAAAGACACTAATTACATTGCAGACGGCATGTTAAAAGCCCCAAAAACTCTTGTTAAAACTGAATTACAGCAACTGCTCTCTGCTTCTGAAGATAACAAGAACAGCGGGGGAAGGAAAAAAAAAAAAAACACTTGCTGCACCCGAGATGTTTCAAACTAAAGTCTGCTTCCAGACGGAACTCCATTTTGATTGGCAAGAAACTTGTTTTATCTTTTATTATGAGCAGACTCCTTACAGTTGAAATAAGTTCTCATGAAACAAAGCCACAGCCTTGCTCATGTTTCTTTAAATAAATCACATTTGTTGGAAAAATTGAGAAGAAAAAGTTAAAATGGAAAAAGGCAAAGGGCAAAAGCTGTCATCTGTGTGACTGCAAAACAAGAACCCAAACAAGCTGCAACTACAACTCTAACCACACAGATTTTAGGTTTTGATTTCCGATTTTTGCTCCAGCACGGCTTGCCAGCATCCATCCCCTCCTTGCTGGAACACATGGCCAACGCCTCTTTGTACGACTCAAGTACTTGCATTTGTACATGAAACCAGATATTTACATTCTCTGTATAAAAAAAACAAAACACATAACCTTTTATTCCTCAGTGCCTTCGATTAAATCAGACAAAGCTTTCATATTCTATATTTAATATCACATCATGGTTTCTATTTGATAAATCCCAGAATAATGATCGGATATGTTTTATATATATATATATATATATATATATATATATATATATATATATATATATATATATATATATATATATATATATATATCTTTCTTCAAATTCAGGCGTTTACATGTGTTTCCTTAGCATTGGGTAGAACTGTGTTTTAAACTGAATGACTCGGTATCCTTACATAATTATGCTTCTTCCATCAGTTTGGTGGAATTCTGCCCGTTCTTCCTGACAGCCCTGACATAACCGAGTTTGGTTTTTATGCTGCCTCGTTCCCACATGCCTTCAGCTTCAGCCTTAAATTTTCTATGACACTAGAATTAGGGCTTTGTGATGGCGACTCCAAAATATCGGCTTAGTTATTAAGTCCATTTGGAATAAATTTTTCTTCAGCACCATGTGTGGTTTTCTCCACACATGGTGCTGTGCATTAAGCTCAGACATTTCCACTCTGTTCTTAACGTGCTTTAGTCTTATGCATCAAGCTAGTTGCGGCTTTTTGTCGTTTTTCGATATTCCTTTGCATGTTTACTTATTTTTAAGTTGATTTACATTTTTATACTGTTCGAATGAGTTCTGTTATACTTTTAAGGACAAAAGAAAAATAAATGTCATTCATTTCTCACAATATCACTATAACATAAACATGACCCATTAACATTTGATCCATAAACATGGTCCATTAACATTTGCAACCTGTGATTTGTTGAAAATAGTTCCCATTCTGCACTCAAATACTCTCGTTCAAGTTGTATTTTTCTTGATTTTAGCAATTAGGCACATAGTTTTCCCAAGCAGGGACTTCCAGTGGACTTCCTCCTGTCTTTGTCAGATGAATTCTTGGTTTACCTTTGGCTAAACTTAAGTGTTTTTTGCATTTTGCATTGCATTACATTTTTAGACTCCAATTTTTTTAAAATCGGGGATAAATCACTTTAGGGAGTGGATGATCTGGAGGAATGTTTTCAACATCCCAAAAACACATAAGAGTTGTGGGGGGAAAAGCTCCAAACCCCATTCTGACCTATTAAATCTCATCACAATTTTCGACTGCATCATTACCAATCTGCAAGCCGACTCAGAATAATCTGCAGCTAATGAATGGATGGTCATGAACTGCTATTTTTTTTTTCAAAGTGATTTCCCAAACACGAGCTTAAACTGTTGATAATGATGATGATGGCATCGCGGTTTGCTGATTCATGCAGCACTTGTCCTCTCTATAAACCCAACATGTAGGACTGGAATTAGGTAAAGAGGGTTTTGCTGTGCACTTTTTAGGAAAATACTGAGTATAGTTGATGTAATTGTGTCAACAATTGAGTTCGAGCCAGAGTATTATCGGTACTACATATTCCAGGTTTTTAAAAGTAGCTTACGGATGTAGCAGAGTTGTATTTGATGGAGCAACACATAGAGATGGATAATTAATTGGAAGCAGCCAAGGGAGCCTTTGATTACATTCACCGAATGACCTGCAGAGATCCATAAGTCAGGTAGAATGATCTGTACACAGGACAACTGTTAGCCATGAACTCGACAAATTTGTCCTTTTTTGAAGGAAGGAAAGCTATTCTAAGTCCTGTTTGTTTGCCACAAGCTATAGAAAACACAGTAAACTTGTCAAAAACGTTGCCTTGGTCAGATGAGACAAAGACAAATTTTCTTTGTTGACGTTCAACAAAGAATGTCAACAAAGTCTTTTGTAGAGGCTACAAAAGACTTGAGACTGAAGGAGAGGTTCGCCCTCTGTCAGGTCTATGACCTTACAGTCAGAAATACAGTTGAATGGCTCAAATCAGAGCATGTGCATGTGTTTGGTCCAGACTCAATCCCATTTAGAAGTCCGTTGGAAGACTTAAGAGCCTTCTGGGCTTCAGGTGTTTTGAAATGAAGATTGGTTCAAAATCTTATTATGTAGCGATGTTTAAAGCTTGTACAGATGAATTCCAAAAGTAGGGCCTGAATGAAAATGCATGCTACACTTTTCAGAAAGCAAAAGAAGATCTTGTATCACAATTCTAGACTACTTTGTCTTGACTCGCTCATTCGTTACCTAGCAACAGCCTGATGAGTAACTTGCACAGCAGCAGTTTCTGGTTTTGCCACCGTGTCTCAAAACTGCCTAAAAAAAAAAAAAACAGTGGCGTGGAGTGAAGGGAGAAAATGAGAATAACAGCTTGAGGGAAAACTTTGTATTAAAAAAAAAAAAAGACAGGTCACATCACCAGTTTGGCAATATATCAGATATTTAAAACAAAAAGCCAATCAATAATTATTAATATCAACTAATACGAAATCCTTGTATTGTAATACATTTTTCTACAATATCATCCAGCAACAGGCTATAAATAATGTTGCAAGGGGAGTGCAAAATGATAAGCCTGACGCAGGGGGAAAAAGACTGTCCCTTGACTTGTGTGTTGTAGGAAGACACTGAGACAAAGGCACAGGTACAGCATTAAAATAAACTGTGTTAATTTTGGCCACACTGTATTAGAAATAGCACAATTTGAGATTTGAGTATTTATGTTTTTACTGATTTTCTAGGTCTGCCATTGATACAATCCAGTCTGATTGTTCTGAATGAAACCACCTGACTCATTAAGGACAGAAAAATGTGTTTGTGGTGCAAAGTGTTGACTTGTTTGTGTGACGCTCCAGCTCAACTGTGAAGCCACATTCCAGGGAGCGGCCTGGTTTTATTTTGAACGTTTATAAGCAACCTGATTGAGAACAGAAAGTAAACGGATGAGGGACATTGTGTCCTGCCATGCATGTTGCATTTGTCACAGTGTTATTTCATGCTTCTGCCTAGAATAATCTCGAGAAGGTCTTTGATGTCCCGATCCTGTATTTTCATGGACTGTTATGGCTGGTCTGCGGAAGCCACTCTGTGGGGAAAGTCTCTGGGTAAATACAGTGAATCACAACCACATTCAACAGGAAAAAGAAATTCCTTCTATCTGTTGCTAAAATTATTTGGGGACACCTATTTTTGGTTTGACTTGACAGAGATAAGACTGTTGAATCTGCCAAGAGTTTCTCACTGTGCTTATAAGTGTCCTTTTGGTGCATGTTTGACCTTGTGTTGTGGGAAACCTTCTGAGAAAGAGTTTTATTTTCCTTAAATTTATCTGATTTTGTCACAGTTTCACAAGTCAGGAGCAATTGGCCTCTTTTTATCAACCTGCAGTCGTTTTCCCCGAGAGTTACATATGAAAGGAGTAGTGAAACAGGTAAGCAAGTAAATGTGTTAAAATGGAGTTTAATCATCTAAAACATTACCAGCAGGCAAACTTCTCACCTGCATTTCAAGTCTTGCTTCTCAGTTTTGAAAGTATTTCAGATCAGACTGACTGGTAAACCACAGACATTGCAAAACCATGTTGTGGAAAAACTCAAACTGCAAAACAGATTTTGGTTTTATCCCAGTTGAGTCATCTGGAAGTGGAATTAAAGGGGAATTTCTTTCATTGTTTTCCATAAAGTTGACATTGGAACAGCAGCTACGATGTAAACGTGCATTTTGCCTAAAATCTTCACATCTAAGTCGATCACATAGTTGTGGTAACAGCCACGACGCTATCGGTAGAATCTCTGCGGAACCTGGTTTAATTTGTGCCATAAAGAATTAAGGAAGTTCTGAAGGCAAACGGCGATCCAACCCAAATGTTGCAAGCTGTTTGTCTTTTAAATGACCTTTTTGATAACATGAGCTGGTTCCACATAGAGTGCTGTTAAAAAAAATATTTGCCCATTTAAAGATTTTCCCCTGTTTTTGCTTTTTGGTCACACTTAAATGTTTTTGTTCAACAAAAAAGGTTACCATCCAAAAATAAAAACTTGGTTAAATACCAAATGCAATTTTTAAATATTTATTACTGAACAAAGTTATCTTAATCAGTCTTCCTCTATGTGAAAAAGCCTAAAAATTAAGAACTCTTTGGCTCGCTTCACTGCAACAGCAGCCATCAGATTTTTGTTATTACAGACTATGAGTCTTTTATGTCTCTCTAAAGTAATTTTGGTCTATTTTTCTTTTCACAGAAATATTTCGAACAAGAATGACTTGTTTAAGGTTCAGGACTTTGACTTGGCTATAGCCAAAGAACTCTCTCATCGATTCTACTTTTCCCCAGTTATTTTTTTTTTGTAAATCATTGGCACTGAACTTACCAGATGCAACTAAGGTTTGCAGTGCTTTAGATGTTGTTCTGGGTTGTTTTGTGACTTCCTGGTTGATACATTGATGCAGTGTTGAAGTCATTTTGTAACACTCCTGAAAAGGTTTTCTTACCACTTCATGTTTTCTCTATTTGTGGATTTAGACTGCATGATATATGTAGTTTTTGATACTTAAATTAGCTTAATTATCTTTTAATAGGACAGTAAATTGGATATAATTGTGTTTTCTTCTCACCAATAAAGGAGGATTTAGAGTTATGCAAATAATTTCCTCTTTGATACTTCCCAAACACAACATTGAGCAATTTCTAGATTTAGTTTACAGGTAACAGATGATAAAAGGAAAAACAAAATAGTTTCACAATTGCAAAACGTACTTTTTTTTTTTTCTGGACATTTTTTTAGATGTGAGCACGATTCATTAGCCGCAGCCCCAACGTAGGGAAAACGACCTCTGCATGACCCGACGTCTGCATGCAAACGGCTCCGTTTCTCACCCCAAACATAATTCCACCCAGCTGAGTGCTGTCACTGGGAAACTTGGCTAAAAATAACTCCAGAGAGATAAATCGGTGTTGTGATTAAATCAAGATGACTCTGGATGTTTGGGGACGTCTTCAGCTGTCCACTTTTAATCAATGAAATCACAACAAGCCGCAGCGCGAGTGTGTGCAACGGCTCCGGAGTGAACTTTCCGACCTCCATCTAACGTTATTTTCCATAACCCAGTCTCATTTGATCAGAATAATTTCAGCCCCTTTTCCCATGCTTCCTGTTTGGAGATCTGGCCTGCCTCGTTGACCACTACAATTACTCCAAGTGTGTTGTTGAGAATGTATTGGAAAAGCTTTGGGAGGGAAAGATGATAGCATGACAGAGAAGCATAAATGGATGATTCTCTTGTTGCCTGGGACAATACAACAAACGCCTGGAAAAAATATTGTTTATCCTCAAGGACCAATTTTTCCCCCCTTATTCTCAAAAGGTGTTAAACTTTGGATTTCCTGGTAGGAGAGATGTTTGGGAAGCGGGCTTGGAGAAGGGGCTGTTTTTCCGTTCAGCTATCACACCTGATTTATGTGAGATTTTCCTGGAAGGTTTTGCCACTGCTGCCGTCTGAGTCTACCCACGCAGTAAGGCTGGACTCCAGGGTGGCCTGGCCCCCCTAATCACACACCGGACAAACACTGCGGAGTGATCAGAGGCTGTGGGAATGCATTTCAAGATAATAGCATAACTGCAACAGGAAATGGTTATGATAAAATAATAATCATACATTTGCAAAACACTGCAGATGGAATGTTGGTGATGAACTTCAGAGTTGGCCGCTGCCTGGCCTGTACTCTGGCTATGAAGGTGGGGTCTGGGTCTTTGTAAAACCTTGGGTGCCGGTGATCTCAGTATGCAGATTTGAATGAGTGCCTATTGTCTGCAAGAGATGTTAGGGAGATGATCATAAAAAAAGAAATTTACTGGCCTGTGTTCAGCAGCAGAAGCTTTCAGATTCCTCTTTGTGTTGTTTGTTCTCACTTCTTCATGCCCCCTTACGGCTTTTAAGTATTTCGATCATCATCATTACTTCTGCTGTCATATTTAGTATTTTGAAACCTCTCCCTGCACGCCAGTCCTCTTCTTGAGTTAGGCAACATCTCTACTGCTACATTGCCTAACATTGAGGATATTCTGATGTGCAAAGGAGATTTTTGGTTGATGGGGAGGCCTGTTTCTTGGGTTCCTTTCTGATCAGGGTTGTCTGACTGTTCAGTCCCATCAATTTACAGCAGGTTCATTTGTTTTGTCAGGCAGTCACAGAGAGCTGCCATGGGCTTTGGCTAGAAGGCCTCCATCGTTTCCAAGCCTGGTCCAAGCCTTTAAACTTAACCCCTAGAACCCGACGGACCCACCGGTGGGTCCAGCTGCCACTTGACCTCGGCTCGCTCTGTAAACAAAGGCTCCACGTGCCTTTAAATTTTTTTTTTTTTATTATCCGCTAAAAGAGGCTTTAATCTTTCAAAAACTATTCCGCATAAAGGTTTTGCCCAAAATGTTAAGATTTAAATTTATTTATACCCCCTGAGGGTGTAAGAGGTTAAAACTCCATTTAGGATGAATGATGTGATGAATGCTGCTTCCTCTTTCACTTTTTCTCCAAAATTGCTCAGCCTCGGCATTGGGTGACTCTGCACTCGTGTTTCCGACCTGCCACTGAGAGTAGATTTTAGTTGGTGCTCTGCTGGGATTTTTCTCACCGTCTGACTAGATCCTCCTTTTCTTGGTTTTATTTCAGCCTCAACAACGTTTTCACTTGGCATTGTATTGGTCTTGGATGTTTTGAACCTGAGATTCCTGTTTAGTCAGATCAAGACGACAGCTGCAACATCCTTCTTTCACTGCAACTTAGTGCGAAACTCCTGGCTGCATTCAGGATGGCAGGTATGAGAGAGGGGAGACACATCCAGTGTAAATATATGGATGTTTTTTTCTGTCTGTACAATTTACAGAAATAAGGAATACTAAGTGGGTTAAATCTCTTTGCTCTTACACTCTTGGGTCAGTATTCTCTGTATTCTCTCAACCTTTGCATAAGTGGGTGGTCTGAAATACAATGCCAGATAGAATTGCCAAAAATATTTCTGATTTGTGCCATCTTAACACATGAATATGCTTTGATATAAAGCATTTATTTTAGGTCTGGCTGGATGTGTATGGTCATTTCCATCCTAGAAGGTGAACCACACAAACACATTGTCTTTAAGGATTACTCTGTATGCACCGCTTGCTGAAGAGAAGCGGTCTCACAGCACGGTGCTGCCACGCATTTGCAGTTTGCCTCCATCTTGCTATCGCAAACTGGACTTCTGATTGCTTTCTTTTACCAAGAGCTTTTGTGAAGTTCTACTGAGACTAAACTAGTAGGTTACACAAGTGGCTGTATGTACTACTTAGGCTCTGAACATTTTTTAGAGACATCAAAGAATAAGGGAGTGAATCTGTGATCCATTTATTGTCTCAACTTTCTGTTCCATGCAGGGTTGTGAAGGGCGTAGCGCCAACCCTCAGCAGTCATTTGACAAGAAGCATGGCATACCCCAAATAGGACAACTGTGTCATGTTTTTTATAAAATAACTTCCTGATTCACATCAAGATTGAGCAGCAGGACTCTGAATGAAAAGGCAAAGGACCACAGATTTCAACCAAAGGCAGCAGTACTACCTGTGTCCCTTTTCATTTTAGGCTATTTTTGTTGTTTAAAAGAAAGATTTAGGACTTTCCATGGCTTTCACAATTATGCTTTCAAATCCCAATAAAATGCATTGCAGCCTGGCATAATGTAAATAAGTTTGAGGGTATGAATACTTTTTATATTTTCTAAGTTTTGAAAAATGCATACAAACCATGACTCGAAGATGAGTGAACAACCAAATCTTTATCTGATTTGATGTTCTGATGAGGAGTTTGATCCCAGCACCACAAGAAAAAAAATAAATAAAGTTTTCTAGATAGGAATCAAATGTTAACTGTGATGTGTGTACTTATTAATAATTTGCCTCTGAGAACATAAACATATGAGTAATAGTAAGGTCCATTGTTGCAGTGCAGAGGCACAGCTTACTTTTGGGTGTTTTCTCTCATGGTTTCCCAACAACACTCAGCAACAAAGGAAGCAGTTACCGTGATTCAGAAGGTTAGTTCGAGCCTTATAACAGTTTAGGAAATAATAATAATAAAAAAAAAAACACTAACTCAGATTCCCAGGCATCTGATTGGTGCACCACAGCAGTGCATGCTGGGAAGCCACGAGTATTCCATTGTCCCAATAGATGAGTCGATTCCTGAACACCATGACCTCATTCACTCCCTGGGAGGAGATCTGAGCTGAAAGGCACGCTGCTGAAACTCACCTTACACAGAGAACAATGTGCAATAGTTGCTAATGAGGTCATAAATCAAATTGATATGAACACAGTCTTTGATATGATGGGTGTTCCAGTGTTTGCCATTGTCTTCCCTAGGCAGTGTGAAGACTGACTGATCTGGCTGGCTCCCTGACAAAACGCAGGTCCTTTCCAAGCTTTTAAAGTTCATCAATACTGCCAACGTGGTCGCCCGCCAGTTAAAGAGTTCAAGCTAAACAGACCAACCTGGAGCTTCTCTGCAGCCCAGCTGTCTGGAAATCGAGGTGAGTGGTGTTTACAGGCTGCAGAGCACAATTGCTTTTGGCTGTAGGGATTGGGTCATTGACCTGCTGTGCCATCTCCTAGAGGATGAACCTGATCAGGGGCTCTGTGGCATCCCGGGACAAGCATAGCATGTGCTACTCAGGGCACGTGTCTGTAGAATAAGCGCCTTTTGCATGGACATATGGCACATGGCATATGTCTGTGTGGTATATGCGAGTAAAGACAGAACTGGTAAAACTGCAGATTACCAACATTACAAACACTCAGTCATGTAATGTAATGTATGGCTCTCAGTTCCAGCTTAAACTGGCATTCTGATTTCATTCAACAGAAAAGCATGTTTTTAAATGTCTCTATTTTGTCACGTTTTCTATCAAAATTAAGAGTTTGAGATCATTATTCACCCTATTTGGACTGAGCTGCAAATGTGAGAGGAATGACCAAGTTTATTTGACATTTCAGCAACATGTCAATTTGAAGGGCTTTAAATGAGGAAAACTTGAAACAACAAACAAGCAGGAAACATTAAATCTGCAGTATGGCTGAGATTATGGATATGGATGTTTTTTGTATATTTATTCTAGTACTATGTCGTGATAGTATAATATGTGACAGATAATCTCTGAAAAGATCGAGCTCCTCCACTTTCTCCAATTGCTAATATTGTCATCTGAAGAAATGTACAGGTCATAGCACTGTCACTCAATGTGCTAATGGTGGAGAAACAGCTTACCGTCACAAGGGAAATCCTCTCTCTGGCATCATCGGTGACCATGATAACTAGCCTTAGCATTCGTGATGGACTCTGCTATCATTAAGATGCTGAAGCGTAGGAAAGAGTGGGGGGGCAAGTGAGGGTGAAGGTGATTTGGTAGCGCTAAGGAACTCATTGTTTCAATATTTTAATTTAAATTTTTGATTTTTTTGCAATTTTCTTAAAAGTTTCTCAAAGGTTGCTGGAACCTGAATGCTGTGTCTCCATGTTTGTTTTTTATTCTGGGGACACAAAGTAAACTTGAAGTGGAAGACGTGATTGGTCTGGAAAGTGACACGACAGATCATTAATGTGTTTTGAAGCTACGTCATTCAGCGATTTATAAATTAACAAAAATATTTCAAAGTCTTTTCTAGGAATTAAATACATTTTTGATTGATATGGTTATTGTGGCATCTTAGCAAGCCTAAACCATTACCCATCCACCACCTTTCTTAGCAGTTGGAATGAGATGAATTTCTCCTACTTTTGGAGTTGCCCTGGCCTTTTCATCATCTGGCATTAAACATCATGTTCCTTCCAATTCGCAATTATGCATAACTTTGTGTTGGTCTATTGCATAAAATACCATTGACGTTTTGTCACTGTGCCATGAAAGAGTTTAAGAGATGTGAATACTTTTGCAAGAGGCTGTTCAGAAGTTCGAAATGCAGTTTTGATGGTAAGATTCCACTGCAGACATTAAGGCTTTTTTTTTCCTTTATAAGCCTTTACAAACTGGTTTATTTGAGGCATGGGGCCTTGACAGTTAAACAGTAAGTGCGAGCAGCCTGTGAGCCATAGATAAAGGTTAAAATGTAAGCGTGTAAAAAAGCATTTCTGTTTCAGATTCACTGCAAACTTCAGCCTGGCCGACGCTCTCTGCCCCACCTGCCGAGCTGTTTTCAATAAACGATGAAGATGTGAAAGAGTCGAGTCGTCCGAAGCAGCTCCGAGGTATCATAAACACGATTCCTGTTGACTCAGAGTTAACGACACGCAGCAGTAGTGGAAAATGCTGCCCTTGTTTTCCCGATCGAAATAGGAAATCAACCTGTGACCTTGAGCAGCGGAGGGAAAGAAAATAAAGACGAGCAGAAGACAAAGAACGCAAATAAACAAAGCCACAACTGTAGTAACAGTGACATGTGACCTCAGATGTTACAACATCGCCACACAGAGCTGTTCTCAGCCTTTAAAGGTGTTGTGGAAACCTTTTTAGCTCTCTTACAGGGTGGACTGATAAAACAAGAGCGGCCTTTTGGTTTTTAAGTCAAGAATAGCTTCAGCTCATCACTCTTTGGGTGGATTTGTCTTTATTTGTCATACTAATGCGGTGTAATGGAGATAATTAGTGGAAAGAAAAACAAAGGCTGCAGATTTGATTTGGAAACAGTTCCAATACCCTGACCGAGTTCTTCGTTTTGTTTGGAGAGCTCTTCTCTATCTGAGCTGAAGCTCTAAGAATGAAGGATTGTATTCTCCGAGCAGATTGTTTCAACCCAATAAGACAAACCTGTGGTTTGTGATGTTTGGCTGCTTGTAAAAGCAGAAACTGAGGTCCAACTCCTGGATTAATAATTATTTTTGTGCTAAACTTAGAAGTTCCATACATCAAACAAAGTGACCGTCACTATTATCAATGTGCTGAGTTATTGCTGTTGGCAGGTTGAAGTTTTGAAAGGAAACATTGGCTCAAACATCATAAACATCGTTAGACTGAAATTTGCTCCAGTTATGTAATGATTGTCTGTAAGAGAGCGTCGCACAAGCTCATCAAGAAAGTAATCTCACATAAATTTGAATATTCTGTTTTATTACTGCTGTAGATTTATCGCAACTTTGCTTTTGCTTTGCCCAGTCAGTCATCTTTCCACAAAGAAAAGAGGAAAACTTTTGAAATAGCTGCCAAACTTTCTAGGAATGAACAGTTTAGGGAAAGTATCTCAGACATTAAAAAAAAATAAAATAAATAAATTAAATGACCTGTACTTGTATAGTGCTAATCTAGTCCAGATAAAGTGCTTTACACTACAATCAGTCATCCACCCATTGACACACATTCACACACCAACAGTGGTAAGCTACATTTTAGCCACAGCTGCCCTGGGGGCAGACTGACAGAAGTAGGGCTGCCATGCACCGGCAGACTCGTTTGTCAGATAAAAAATACCTTTTGGCAGGTGAAAAAAACATTTTTCATTTTTTTTTAAAGTTTTTATCTGATGTATGACTTATTTTCTAAGAAATTAATTGGTGTTTTTTCGTAGGCTGTAAGGGAAAATGATCATAACTGAATTTAAGACAGCCTTCTTTATGTAATTCATCTGAATTATTTGTTTTATCTAGTGAACTGAGTTACTGAAATGAAGAAAATCATTTCAATAATATTCTAATTTACTAAATATGACTACATCCTCAGTGAGAACAGAGAAATGTGTTCTCTTTTTCAGAGCTACAAAATCCATCGTGTCCTTGTATTCTTGTTCTTGACACATTCGGGGTGGAGCTTTGTTCTATTTGCACTGTTTGAGGAATATAATTTGAAGTGAACATGGTTCCCAAACTGCAGGGACTTTCAAGGAGTTCAGCAATAGAGTCCTTATGGAGCAGGAAGAAATGTTCTGGCCAGAAAGAAATGTGTGAACGTTGTTGCCACCTTGAGAAAAATAACACATTTCTCTGTTCCTGAACAGCATGTACTGTATAGGCACAGCTGCGTCAGAATCAACTAGAAGTCATGAAGAAGAGATGTTTAGTGATGATACACCTCAACAAGTTATACTAATTGTTAATTGTTAAAGGTTATAGAGGGGTCACGATATGGGCTTCCCTTTATAAAAAGTATGACGGCATGACTTAACATTTGCAAGGCTACATCTGACTGAACCACGAGACTTTGAGAACAACTTCCTTTGGATTGTTGTGACCAATGTGGGAATGTTTGGCCATAATGGACACCACATCAGTTCAACCTCGTACCAGCTGTCAAGCATAGTATTGAAGGACTGGTGATTTTGGTCTATTTTAGAGTCAGGACCTTTGTACCTTACATTCTTTAACTTGACCATGAGTATTTCTGTACAACAACATATTCTAGAAATCAAAACAGGGTCCAGTAGGGGTCAAAACATGGCAGCAAATCTAAAAAAAGAATAGCCGTAAAACAAGAAAAGGCCAACAAATGATTGACGTGAGGTTACATGAGTGTATTTTCGTGAATGCAACAACTTCCTGGCAGTGTTTTTCCTAAGCAACATACAGTAATGTTTATAGTGGCCATGTGTTTTCCTTAAAAGGCAAAAGAAAAAAAAAAAAAACATGGGCTCTTCTTTTAAACATAGACTAGATATGTTTAAAAGTACTATTTTCTGATGAGAAATGTCAGAATAAACTAAAGCAATTCATCTTGACAGAGCCAAACATATAAAAAAGTCTCGTGATAGTTAATATGTAATACTCGTGTATATATATTCAGGTCCTTGTTATCAGCTTTTATCGTTACGAGTCTGTAAATACAGCAAAGCTTTGAAATTGGCCGAATTTCATTGCAGACTTGATATATGGCTTCCTCCGTGAGTTAAAACATAGTTTTATGCAGATAAATCACAGTAATCAACTGTTATTCATTAACTGACCGCTCTCGTTGCGATCACCTCATCTGTTTTGGAGACATATGAACTGCAGAGCGCCAACACGGAGAAGCAGAAAGTCTGTTACAAGCAGCCAGATCTCTTATTAGATGAGTTTAATGGGGAGAACAGACTGTAAGAAGCTGGAAGACTTTAACTCCTGGTAGCTTTGACTTCACATGTTGTTTGGATATGTGACTGACAAGTTTCAGCTGATCATTAAGCTAAGACTACTTTCTAACTACTGTCTCCCTTTTTATAGTTAGATTATCAGTCTGTTGTCTCTTTATGACTCAATATGCTCAGTGTTTTTTTATATATTTGCTCATGAAATTGAGCTAAATTCTCCATCATAACAGTGGGAATGGACTTGGACTTTGATGTGATTTTTTTTTTCTTTCACAGATTTATTAGAAGTGACTCAGATTTTCCTTCTTGTGTGAGATATCTGCAGGAGGGTGGTCTATGAGTTGTGTAATTCCAGTTGATTGGTGAAAACGTTCCATGGCACCCACCCAGGTGTATCAATCCTACCATTCAAACATTTCATCAGAAGTCCTCTCAGCGAGAGCAAAACAAGATGTTCTGCAAATCTCAGGTGACGTCCCTCCGCTGGTCCGGTCACATGAGTGGGACGACGACAGATAAAACAATCAACGGCCATTTGGAGACTGCGGGCCAAGAGTGACCAGCAATACTGGGACCGGACTCGGAGCTCAGCTGTGAGGGTCGCAACCTCTCCGGTCCGGGGAGTGGTGGGGGTCAGCGCCGGGGGCCCAAACCATTTCTCTGGCCCCCTCTCTTCGTGGGCTGTTATCAAGCCTCAGGGTAGGCAACTGTATCAACACAATCTGAGGCTTCATGTGGCCAAGTTCAGCCGGACCCCTCTTGAGTGGTCACCGAAGCCAACAGTGCGCCTGGAGTAAATACGGGGAAGAACAGCAGAAGTTGAATAATTCTCGCACTCGGGGAGCAACGTTTTAGGGTTGTGGATGGAGTTCATAAATGGTGGAAAGAATGCTTCAAATCCAGGCAGCGCAGCCCTGCACATGTGCACACATGGGGGCTCTTGGCGTTAGTTCAAATACGATTTAACATGATTAAATTAACTCGATGTATTAAATATACAGATTAAAATGTGCTCATTTCGTTGTTTTCGCACTTTCAACACCTGCAACTAGAAAGCAAAACAAGTCGAGCTTAAAGTGAAGACAATCTTAAGATGACTCAGAACCAAAACCTAATGACATCACCGTACAACACCTTTGTGTTGTGACTCATTTTGCACACTCCAAATAAAGAGAGTAATGTCTAAGAAATGCAGGAGCTGAAGCAAAGTGCTTCACGTAGATGTTGTCAGACAGTTCTTACAAATAACATATTGTCAGTATTTTAGTTTCGGATCATTGTCTTTGTCGATGACAGCTGTTGAACAAATTGTCTCACATTTTACTATAGTGTTCTTCGGTATATGGAGAAGTTCATGGTGGATTCATTAATTGCATACGGGGCCAAGTCCCATGGCTGCAAAACAAACATATAGGATGACCCCCTCCACATCAGAGTGCTTGATAGCCAGTATGCGTTTGCTCTGACCTGGTGTCTTTGGTATTCTGCAAACATGCATTTTGTCCAAGCATCTCTTCTTTGCTTCCATTTATCTAAAAGACATTGTTCTAGATGTCCTGTGGTTCATTCAGATGCATTTTTGCAAATCTAACTCACACGTAGCGAAATGCTAGAACTCCAGATTAAATCGGCGTCGCCTGGCTGCTTTCTACTCTTCTAAATCCTTTAATGGAGCATGGTTCTTCTTCATTTTTTCACACAGAGATCTTTGGCTTTAAGCTGTGCTCATGTCGTTGGTTTTAGTGCTACATACAGAGCAAATACAGTGCTGGAACTCCAAATATTTCCATCTGATTTACCGCCCCAACAATGCTCCTTTGTTCACGCTTTTGATGTCTGTTTTTGAAACACGGTCAGCAAGTCATGGTGTTTCTTTTGTAGCTCAGGTGCCATGTTGGCTTTTGTTTAATACAATGATAGTGACACGACAAACTTCTTGTGTACTGTGACAACACCCGGATGAACATCCACCTCTGGTCACCTTGAATTGTACTTTACTCACAGTCACTGTCTACTGGAAGACTAATTTGTGCCAAAGGTTGAATATTTCCACACAGAGTTCATTTGTGATGATACCATCCAGTGTATTTAGCGGAACACCCCACAACAAGATGCTGCCTCCCATGTACTCACAGTTAGGATGGTCTTTTTTTTCTTCAAATGTTCACTATAGCCAAACCCTTCTTGAGTTTAAGTGCAAATTGTAATCTGTCTGTTTTTAATGCATTATGGAGTAACATTACCTTATACTTTCCATCCATATGTATCTCCATACAAGGGAATGGTAGAGCAAGATTATCGCAGGTTCTCGGCTCAAATCCTGGCTCCCTCCCTTCCTGAGGATGATCGAAGGGTTGCGTCAAGAACAGCATCCAGTATAAAAACCTCTGCCAAGTCTGTGCACACGCAGCTGTGGAGTGGGGGAGGAAGCCGTGTTGTAGCTACCCCATGGAGGGAAGTTCCAAAAGGAGATATATATAAAACACAGGACCTGACAGGTGAATTACCTTTCAATGAATCTTCATCTTTATCACAGGTTTTCAGCTAACACCTCATTGGTGCTAAAATCCTGTCTTCTGTCTGAACTTACTATCTGTGGGATTTTTTTCTTTAAATAATTGAGCTAATAAAATGGGAACAATAGTATATTTCTGATAGGATGTTAATAACAAGGCGCCAGAAGGTGTTCTAATATTGGTCGTTTGCGAAGCTGCCCCTTGAGTTCAGAAGCCTTTTTCTATGTGTGATCAGTTTACCTCTGTAGCTTAGAGTCACCTGTGCTACTTCACCAAAACAGTTGAAAACAGAAATAGTCCCTTTTAGGCTTATCTGATTTGCGACGGAGTCTAAGGCCTGCCGTGACCTCAGGATGTAAAACAAGACTTTCAGCTGAGGTTTTGGCCGATTCCGAGGTTCCCGTGCAACCGTTTGCTAATGACCTGCACAGCTGTGAGTTCTGGAGAAAATGTGTTGAATAACAAGAACCTCACAGGCCAAAAGACCCCAGAAACATTCTCCTCTAAGTATTTTATTTCTTATGATCTCAGAGCGAGGCTTGTTTTGCTCTTTCAAGGCTTTTCTACATGCGATGGCTCAAATCCTCTGCTTATTTTATGACTTCCCATCGCCTGTCCTGGACATGACAGACACCTGGCCAGAGCTCAGATCTTTGTTTGGCGGCAGTTCACAGACATAACATTTACACCCACTGCAATATTTCCTGCATTAACATGACTAAGACAACACCCTGAATAAGAAACTCATGAAAACTCCATATTCTGTTCATACTGACCTGACAGGGGCTATACAAGCATTTAGAAAATCAGTTTAGGTTGGTGCAGGAATACATGTGCGTCTTGGTTACTTACAGTAACCCATTTATGGAGAATTCAGGAACATTTTCATATATTGAAAATGTTCAATATATGAACATTTTCATATATATTTTTGGAAAAAAAAAATGTATTTTTTCCAAATACAAATTTTTGAACCTTTTTTTCCACATGCTACAATTAAACATTTTCTCATAAATGTGTTCAGCTATTGAGGTGCTTGGGTGAGTTTTTGAGTCAAAGTGCAGGTTGGAAGTGGTTTGTGGATGGAAAACCAACCTGTCAAAACTTCACAGAGGCTGCAGTACTACTAATGTTTCAGGTCAAACCTCAGCTTTGTGCAAAAATAGACGCAACAACTTACCACAGAGGGGTTTGGGGGTAAATTCTGGAACATTTTACTTAAGAGTGGAAACATGACTGGTTGTTTAGGTAACCCACACAAACAGCTTTAGCAAAATAATGTTTTACCTTCGCTGTCAACGAAGATCCATACTTTGATGACGACAGCGTTTGGGGAATTTTTCTGCATTTTTTTGATGCCGATGGTATTGAGAAAACACAGGAGCAGCTAGGCACTGATCTTCAGATGAAGACCTTTATCAGAAATTGTCTTTCACACAACTAATGAAATGTGATCACAGTCAGATTTCCGTGTGAATGGTTTACGACCCCAAAGCGACTCACATGTCTAGAAGAAGAACTTAGACGTCACACGGCAGTACACTGTTTACGGGAGTAACAATGGATGCCATCATCTGTGGATTGATTTTAAAGTTGTTCAGCAATAGCAGTATTGCCACAAGATATAAGATGAAGGAAACTACGGTAATAAAAAGAAAGCACAACTAACAGCAATGGTCTTTTGTGGAGCGTTGGCTGAAACTTTAGTAGAGATGTTTGTTTGGATGAATAATTCGAACCAGGAGTGGAGGGATACGATGTGCTTTACTGACAAATTCCTTTCATAATTTTCATAATTATAATTTTCAGCCGTTGTTTATGTTCGTATTTACCACATCCAGCTTCCTTTGTTGCAGAATTATGACGTATGGCTCACATTGGTGACATAAAAGCTGGATAAAGTGAAACTTGACTGCAGACGCTTTGAAAACTGTTGGATATAAAACCAATTTCACACAAAATGTGAAAGCAGTACAAACCATATTTGTTGGGGTGAATGAAAAGATTGGAATCGGGCCGTTGAGACAGCCATGAAAAATTTGGCTATGAGTTGCAAAAATTATTTGGTCTCATTGGCGTGGTGTGTGAATGTAGCCCCAGACACGTTGGTTTTTCTGCTCCTGATCATGCCTTCAGAAGATTCAGAAGGCCTTACTATGGTCCAGAACTTGTTGTGTCACCTCTTGGCGAACTTGATCTCCAGCAGTCATGGAACGAGAGACAGGGAACACCCTGGACAAGTCATCAGTCCATCTTTATGCAGCGTATGCAAATATCTGGTTCCTACTGTATTTGCCTCAGCTGTCAAAATCAGATAGTGTTGACTGAGAAATAGTCTAAATTATCTGTGTTTTCTGTTATTCAAGTTCAATTCTGCACATCGAGGCTTATTTTCCGTGGAGCCACATTTGACATAATAAAACCCACCTCTGACCCTGGTTGACCCAATTACTCCAATATAGCTGCTGCTTTTTTAGCCTGCTCTTCTGTGCGACCCGCTGACTTCCTGAGTTTTCAAAGTGAATTATCTGAATGAAGGCTTGAAAAAACTAAATGGAAGAAAAGGTAAAAAGAAAAGAAAAAAAATAAAGTGGACGTCGCCGACTTTCTGTTTTGATGGCTTCAGACTGAAACATGATTTTTTTTTTATTTTTTTTTTATTTTTTTAGGTAGACTGTGTAAGCCCAGAGACTTTTCTTCATCAGTCTACAACTTCATGTTTCTTGCTGCTCACGTGCATGTCTTTTGTCACTGATATGCACTTTTGATCTTTAATGAGGGGAAACATCTTACCTCAGTTTAGGTCCAGCATTCTGAAAAAAAAAACAGGAGAGATAAAAAGGACAACACAGGGTCAGGCTGAGATTTAGGGTAAAAACAGGTGTATTACCGAGTTGTTTGGTAAACAGTGAGATCCAATCTAATGGCTCTTCCTGCCCCGCTGACTGTTTGAGGGTAAATACCACCATGTGGTTCTGCAGAAAGGAGCGGCACTGCTGCAGCGAGCGTAACGCAAGCGCTCCGATTGGTCGATGGTCCTCGCTGACTCTGTCATCACTCCTCATTGTGAAGAAATCCAAACAGTCAAACACCCAGTGTTTTGGTGTTTTTACACCGCCAGCCCTGAATTTGCAGATGTGTGAGCTGTGAGCGCCCGCTTGCATGCAAAATGACATAACATTGACGACACATGCTCTTACGTCCCGTTCCAGTGTTTAGGAGTGCTTTTCACTGAAGTGGATTACCCTCATTTTCCATGCTGCTCATCCTGTTGATGTATTACCCTCCTAATTCGACTTGTTTAATGTATTTAATCACTGACTTAAGTCTGATTCCACTTTGCATTTTTTAGGGCAACTTGTGCTTGAAATGCACTTTGAAGTCGACCTGAGTTTTTTTTTGTTTTTTGGGTTGTTTTTTTTTTCCCTGAATTTACCTTTCAGAAGCGGAACACAAATTGCTCAAAAAATTAATTACTGAAAGAGCATGTCATTCAGGTCCAATCAGTGAAAGCACATATGGAATGTTATTTGTATTTATTTTGGGTTAAACTCTGACCCATGTAGCCTTGAGGAGGATGAGAAAGAAGCCCGACATGATGCTCCATCCCTTTACAATGCTTTTGAGGAGAAACGTGTGGAAGCGTTGGAAAATCCTGTATTTTCCATATATAATCCTGTATGAATGCATTTTCTCACTGAAGTCTCTCTTTGAATTGTAAATTTATGACTGAAACATAAAATTTAACAGAGCCACACTGGACAGCCAGGCTTCACAAATCGGTTCGGGATAATTGGTTGCGTTTCCCATCAAAGCCCTGTTTGACAAGGTTCATCTCGAGGTCACTGAGTTCAGCTCAACACCTGATTCTCATCACTCCCGCCCTGTCAAAATATACGAAAAACACTTCAGCTCAACATCAACTTATCTCCGAATTTTAAAATATTTGTGACTAGTTAGAAACGGCGTCAGTGACTGCTGCCACATTGATTAGATGAAAAAAAACAAGTAGACATCCTACGATAACATGCGTACGAAAAGACGAGTAGGATTAGATGTTGCGGAGCTCGACGTGCTGAGGTTCTCTTTGGTAATGAAGAGCATGGATAGTATCAGAAGGACAGCTCATGTTAAATGTTTTAGAGATAAAGTCAGAGAGGCCAGAGTGAAGATGAATCCACAGGCTTGTGCGCCTCAGATTGAATTTCTATCCCCAGAAAACCGAAACCTAACAACAAAATACAATCGTTTTTAAAGAAAGAAAAACCGTAAAAATTAAGTAAAAGGACCAAAACATCGGAGGGTGTGCAAGTGCTGTTTTTCTGCCTTCTTCCTTCTCAAGGTGTGACCGACCGGCAGGTGAAGCCTCCTGCTGGTGATCATTAGACATAATCAAAGAGTGGTATTTAAAGGACAAGGCTTCCTGAGGCAGATGCCATACGGACAAAATGATCTAAAGCATTTAGGATATCAAGAATTTTGGAGATCCTAACTGACCTGAAACAAGAAAACTTTAATGCAATTTGATGTCAGCCCAAGAAAAAAAAAGGTAATTTGTTTTGTTACACAGTGTAGTTTCTTCTGCCTCAAACAGTAAAATAGAAAGAAATATTCGTACTATGGAGTTTCCATTCCCTAATCTATCGCAGGGACCCATTTTTTCTGTTTTTCCTTTGAATGCATGGAGAAAATCAGGGCGAGCAGTGGTGAGCAGCACACAGATAGACTAAGCACAATTAGGGGGCTTGCATTCCTTTCGTTTTTCTATAAATACCCTGCAAATTTCCGTTCTGCAATTCTCATTAAACCAGTGGAAAATCTGCCCACTTTGCGTGGAACTGAGGGCCCCTTGCTTTGCTTTTTTTTTCTCCATGGCCTCCAACAGGGCACAAACTGGGTGGCAGCACTGGAGGGACAGACTGTCCCACAGGAAAAGATAGTAACCCCTTTTAGCAACAATGCAGACCACAGGGTGAAAATAAAACAGCAAGAATAAAATAGAAATAAATCAATCAAATACAAATGCCTAAATCCCAGGAAGACAATCATCTGATGGAACCGAGATGCCTCTGAAGAACTTAGTCTCTGCGTTAATTGATAAGTCAGCAACTTATATCTCAATGGGAATTTTAAATCGTTGACCGCGGCTATCAGATTTTTTTAGTCATTGAGGATTCTATTGATTTGGGATTTGACGTTAACATTCTGGCGTCGCAACTGGGGTCCTCAAGCGTCTTTTCTTCTTGATTTTTCACCAAAAAATATTTTCAGGATACTTTGTTTCCATAAAACGAGTCACTATGTGTCACATATCTTTGCAAAATGAATAAACTGTTAAGATGTCGTTGGCATCATCTAAGGTGTTTTTTTTTTTAATTGTGAATTGTTGTTGGAGGTTTCAGTCCTAGCTTTTTCAGAAACTTGAAAGAATTAGGTCAACTCCATCAGATATTCAGTTCTGTGTTAAGATATGTTTACCTAGATGACTAGTCTTGTTTTTGTTATTTTTTATTTTATATCTAGTGAAAAGAATGTACTTTGGATGCACTTAAACATCTAAAATCAACCTGGTTTTACTTATGGAGGTGTCTTCAAGGAGCAACACGTAACATAATGCAAGTAAACAGAAACCTTAGCTATCATCTGAGTGCATTGTCTTCTTCCTCGTGTCTCCTATTTCCTTTTAACAATGATTATTTCCAGTGATATCACAGTCTAATCTCAACTTGTTGCTGTAATTGAGTCAAAGGATACCTTAGCAAAGTATTATTGTTTTGCACACTAATGCAACATTGTTGTTGTAGCTGTTTTGGCTTTTTATTCTTTTCATGGATTTTGCAGTTAAATTGAATAGTTTATAGATCAAAATAAAGTCGGAAGGCATTTTGGAGTAATAATACTTTACATTTCCTATGTTGAAATCTGCCTTTGTTAAACTTGCAGGAGTTGTGGGCTATCATTGAAACCAGATTAAGGGATTGGATCTTTGAGGTTAAGTTTGAGAAAATGTTTCTTTTCGTCGTGTTTTAGCCGCAGTAAATGAGTCTGGTGGCGTGATAACAAGCCTCTGTAATCCTGGGGCGCAGAGTCTACAACTTTCAAACAGAACCTACCTGAGACGAGCAGAAAACACTGCTCAGTAGGTTCTTTTCTCATGCATTTACCGTACATATTAACTTACGATCATAATAAATATCATATTTCACTTAAACAATAAAATCGTTCTCACTGGCTAACACACAATAGATGCTTTTGTTGTACTCGTTTCAGTATAAAGCCGAAAATCTGTCATAAAGTTGAGGGAGGAAGTTCAGATAACTGGATTGTCAGCGTTCTGGTAAAACATTATGGTTTGTGTCGTTTTTCAACCAAAAGGTATTCACAGGCTGGAAGTATTTTTTTATGGTCCAGGCAACAGAGACGTCTGACTCGGGTCAGTCTGTCTCCTGAATCTGGAGACATATGGACACAATAACACATGCACACAACAAACAGCTGATAGCACATCATCAAGCTGGAGAGCAAAATGGAAGTTGCGGATATGAGACGGTAATAATGCGAAAAGGAGACGGATGGATCCGCCCCGGTGATATGAGGTTTAGCGCATTTTTCTGACGTCAACGCTCAACGGCGCTGCTCCTCAGCAGGTCTTGTGGTTTCCGGGTTTGAGGGAGACAGTGCAGAGTCCACACGAAATCCCCCATCTGAGAAAATCTCTTTCCCGCTTCCTCACTTCTGGCTGTCCTCTGTGTGGCTGCGCTGAACTTTCCTCAAACTTTATCCCACGAGAGGAGTTTTGTAACAGTTCCCCTCTTTTTAGCATCGATGTGAACTGGTTGTTCAGGATGATGGAGAAACTAAAACAGTGACAGGATCTCTGATAAAAGAAGTATAT
>NW_006799946.1:969596-992805 GCF_000485575.1 Poecilia formosa
CAAATTTAAAAAGTTTACCATGTTTACCATGTAAAGTTTACCATTAGGCAACTGGATTGTCTGGTACTGAGGTAAACTGGTTCAGACGTTACTTGACTGACTGGGACTAATTCGTGTCCAGAATAATTTTAAATCATAGCAAGCAAATATCACATGTGGGTTACCTCAGGGCTTTATTCTGGAACTGCATTTATTCAAAATATATGATCCCAATAGCTTAGTTCATGGATTACAATATGCATGCCACTGACATTTAACTACATGTTTTTCTGTCACCTTGTCATTGATTTCAGCAGCTTCCTGTTTTGGCCAGACACTGTTCCTAAATTTACTTCTTAGTTAAACATGTCGGTATCTGTGAGATTCAGTAGATGCTAAAAATTTCAGTTAATGAAAAGCTATTTAAAGAAACTGAGGTAACTGCAGTTGCACACGCTTCCTGTATGAGGACATCTTGATCATTAGGCCTCAATTTTCCCAAATCTATCCTTTGCCTGGGGATTTCTGTGTAGTCACAGTGTTTGCATCATCTTCACTTCCATCTATCAAAGTTTCTTTGTCAGATGAAGCAGCATTCTTGAGGTATGACAGCACTGCTGACACATTATCCAATGTGCTGAAAACGTTTTGTTTTTTTTCTTTTCTTTTCTCTTTTTACTTCCAAAAGGATCCCATACATGTACGCAGATTTTCAGACTTGAAGAAAAAAGGTCTCTAGTGCTGTAAATGCTCCAAAATCGCAGCAGTGTAACTCCAGTCTTCCCAATTGTCAGCCTCAGGTGCAAAAAAAAAAAAAAGTGACATAATGTGAGCGAGTGAGTGTGTTTCCTTTGGGTTCAGAGGGGGAAACATGTGTGAGGTAGGAGAGAAGTCCAAGGGTCTACTGAAGCATTCGTTACACTGCAGCACTACTGGCTCATTTCTATACAGTTAACCCTAAAATCATTCAGATTTTGGTTTAACCCCTTTACTGCCCTAAAGACAGCAGTTTTCCTCATGAACCCATTGACTTACATAAGTGTTTTGAGGGCTACAGCTAAGGGAACCTCTGGGAAAAAAACAAACATTTCAAAACTTTTAAAGAGCCGACATAAAACTTTGCATATTGATATTGTTGGAAAATCGTATTAAAAAATGCCATGTAGTTTCCAACATGAAGAGAAAAATTGAACTGGAAATTGGCTAAACCAAGCATTTGGTTTTGTATCTGCATTTCAAAACATTAGTTGGTTCTTTTTCATTTGTAGCCCAAATTATTAAGAGCCATTGTGAAGATGCCAGGAAGACACTTGCCATTTTCACAAAATATTTTCTTTAAATTTCATTGAAAAATGTTCTTAAGATTAATTCTGTCCTAATTTGTATGCTAAGAGAGTTACAACATAATCATCTTAGTAGTTTGTCAAAACCAAGGTGAGCATACCCAAAAAGCCCTCATAAACTTAATCTGACTTGTCCTTGTATCTGCGCCATTGACCACTGGAGACGGGCACCCTGCAAGGACAAGTGGGTTCAGTTTTCACAGAAAAACCACAGTTTGCGATCTTTCTGGTGATTAACCATTAGACTCTTTACGTGCACACATTCTCTTGCTGAGTAATAATAATTTTAAAAAAGTCATTTTTTTTAAGGTGATTTGTGTTGATCGTTCATCCAAAATCCAAATGAAAGCCCTTGAAGCCTCCAGTTGCAATGTGACAAAATGTGGAAAACGTTCAAGCAGTATGAATACTTCTGGATTGCACTGTTCATATTTAGAGTATTATCGACCTTTTCAATCAGTCTTCACACATTTTTCGTCTCTCTACGCATGTAGCTGCGATGGCGATGCAGATCGTTGCAGTTGTGTTTCCAGTCCAGCTGCTGAGCGCTGACACCAGACTGCCCGTCCAGACAGAGTCGGCTGGCGGCCGAAGCAGCTACCGCCTGTTTTTATGAGACTCTGCTGCTGTTCAGCTCCAGTCTGCTAGAATCATTTTGGTGTATCGTTACCAACAGTGTGCATGTGCTGTGCATGTCTCTGCTGTTGCATTCAAGTAGCAAAAAAAAAAAAAAAAAAAAAGGGTCTCAAAGGCCTTATAGATTACAGTTTTTAATGGGATGACATCTGGCTGACTCTGAGCGCCCGCAAGACTCGGAAGTCGAATCATTTGAATCACATCTGAATGATTTCTTCATTAAGTATGGCACTGTGATTGATTTCTTTATTTTCCAGAGAGGTTGTTTGTGATCCGTTCAGTTGATGTGATCCGTGTTTGTGATCCCGGAGACATTCGAAATGAGAGGAAAATGTGACATCATGAGGCACACCATAACTCAGTTTGTGGTTGGACATGTTTTTCAGTAGTTACAGAAGCTGGAGTCGCGTGTGCCGGCCTCCTTTATGAATCATCGGTGTTCGTTTTCTGTTTTACAATTTCTGTTTTGGTAGATGAATTTTGGTTTTGTTTTGTGTTTTTTTCCTTTCTGTTTTGTTTCCGCTTGTGCCAGATTCTGCGGTTTTCTCATGACGAAAGTCCACGCCGCGCAGCCCTGCTCCGGAACGGGGGCGAACACACTTGGCCACCGTGTCCTTGAGTTTCCACCGCATAACAACAATGTTTCAATTTGTCTAATCGCGGGTATTTAGGCTAAGTAAACTATCACTCTTCAGGATTTCATCTGCAGCCACTACCCAGTCATGCAGACCTCTTATTCAAACCATTTGTGTGCGGTCGAGAGTGGGAGTAGGGAGATGACAGGGGGATTGGATAACTCACGGAGAAAGTCTGGGATGCAGAGAGTGAGAGGTCGTGGCAAGGAGCTGGAAACCACACGCAGCTTGCGTGATTGTGGTTCACTCACAGCTTTTTCTCTGCTTTTCCTTTCTAACGTCCTCTCCCAGATCAGTGAAGCACCTGCAGGTTCTGACTTTTTGACCTCGGAGCTCTGCTGCAGACACTCTCGTCTTCTGATGTGATCTCATCTGAGCAGACAGGTTTGACCTGCAAACAGTTGGATGGTTGGAGATAGCTTTGAGTTGTTTTTTTTGTTTTCTTTTGGCTAAGCTTCAGGATCTTAATGTTACAGCTAAGGACTTTGAGGGTGTTGTAAGTTTCCTACTCGTGCGCATGTCAAAAGTTCATAATGTTGCAGACTAATTTTGATTCTTTCGCAGTTGTTTTGAGTCCCATTTTTAAAGTGCAAAGACAAAAGTTAACTGTTGAACTGTTGAAAATATTTCTATAGTGAGATTGAAGATGAAACATCCAGTGCAAAAAAAAAAACAAAAAAAAAACAGGAATGATAACTTTGTACCACCAATTCACAATAAATTGACACAAAAAAAGTGATTTCAATTAAATCAAAAATGCATTTTAATTGATCGTAGTTATCACAAAGAGTTCATCAAGTTCAGTTGATTATTCAAGTTTCCATTTTAGGAAACCCTGCATCAAGTTGTCGACTTGCAGTATTCATTTCTCCTGGACAAGCTTGTAGTGACAGCATGTGTTGTCTTTGACTTTATAGACATCCCTCATGTATGCAGCGACAGTGGAGAGGAAAAACTCATCTTTAACAGGAAGAAACCTCTAGCAGAACCTGGGCTCAGCACGAGGAATAATCTTCCACGACCAACTGGTAGTTTGGGGAGACCCAAACTAGATGGAGAGATGGACAGACGGATGCATGGTGGTTTCTTGTCAAAATGTTTTTACTTGTAGAAATTCAGATTGTGTCGGAACATTGTTAACCTTTTCATTGTCCTGGCGAAAAATAAGCCCTGCATAGCTTTAATTCTCCATTTATTTGCATCTTGTTGAAATAACCAGATGATGGTGCAGATTCTTTATTCTAATAAAAAACTCGATTCTTTGACAAAATAATTTAGGAAACAGACTTTTTCTTTTGTCCATTTTTTTCCTGGATTTCATCAGTTTTAGGCTTCCATTTTTTTTCCTTTATTGTCCTTTACAATTTTATTTTACCACATTTTTTCCATTATTGAAGCATAAAACATTATTGAGGTGTGGTCTCACGTTCAAGTGTAAGAAAATGAGCTCCATCACTAGCAGTACCTTTTATTCCTGAGGTCATGGCGCTGCTCACCGAGCCCAAATCCTCCACCTCGGTTTCCTGCATCGATTTAGGATCATAACCGGGCTCATAAAAGTTTGAGAGGGAACACAAGAGCCAAAACTCTGTCTCAGCCAGCAAGTTTTAATGGTACGAGTTCATAATGAAACACTCCTCTCCCAAAGCGCTGACGTTATCCAGTGGACACACACTCATTTTGAAAGCTATTTATAAAGTGTGGGGCCATCAGGAAACAAGGCAGTGTGTGTGGGGGTGTGTGTGTGTGTGCGCGTGTGCGCGCGCGCGTGTGTGTGTGTGTGTGTGTGTGTGTGAGATCACAGGAGGTTTATCAGCCTTTTTTTTTTTTTACACTCTGGTGTTTGGTCTTTTTAGCCACTCAGGCCCCAGATGTTTTGAGGTCAACACGTCTTGACCCGCCTCCTTGGAAGTGTCGACACTTGTGGTTTGGAGTCGTGCTTGATGAGGGAATCGTGAACCGCGAGCCGTAGCCTGTAGGAAAGACGCATCAAACGCCGCCACCGTTCATGTCCTCATGCTTTGGTGATTAGTTCTAACAGCTCCCTGCAAGTTAACCTTTCTTTTTTTTTTCTTCTGCTGAACAGTGGTGACATTTCCACTTCCCTGGAGAAGCTGCAAGGTAAATGGTGCATTCAGTCCGTCCACGATCTTAATTCCTGGTCAGAGCCCATTGCCTCCACCTGCTGCTCCACGCACGCTAATGATTTCTTCAGATGAAGCTTCAAATACTCCCACATGTGGTCACTTCCAATCTGCAGTGTCTGCTTCACAGTCTCACCCAGCAGGCTGCTTTCAGCATTCCTAAACTGCAAGCCAATCGGCACGGACCAATTATGTCATTTCCTTCCCTCAGGGCTCCTTCTGTTGGTAGTCACAGGAGGTAACATGACTCAGGTTAGATCTTATTCCCCTGAGTGATTTGCATCCTGCTATACAGAGGAATCACAAAAAGGCCTTTGAACGGCGTAAAACCGCATGGCGGTGAACAATACGATTCACAAAATGTTGCAACAATTGCAAACTGGCCCAGGCTTTCATCAGGTTCCATTTGTTTGCGTTTCTTTATGGCGAAAACTCTGTAACTTTACGCTTGCAGGCCCAACACACGGACGAACCCGGTGACTCAGTGAACCTCAGACGGCTGCTGATGCTGCTGATGCTCGTGTTCGGGTCTGAGGATGCTGAGATGGGAATGAACTCTGAGCGCCATCGGATGACATGCACTCAAACACCTGGCGGTCGGAACAGTTTTAAAGCCTCCCAGTCTGAGCTGCTGCTGCCACCTGCTGATCGCCAGCTACTTCACAGGAAGCCAAGTGGCTCAAATGAACGCTTCCTTATGAATGAAACGGTCCCTGCTGGGCTTTCTATGTGAACAAGTCAGACGTCTGGTGTGCAGCTTCCAACTGTAATGTATAATTTGCTCTTTCGTTCCTCGCTGAATGAGAGATGCAGTGATTTGATCAAATTATAACTTGCAACAAGAGTGCTGTGAAAACACGAATGAATGCCACAAAATAAAACACAACATGTAGAATGAAAGGAGATGGTTGATACTCCACTGGAAGAAAACCAACTTTACATTTGACCGTTTCACATTTTTCTGCAACTCTAGAATCTTCTTGTATTTTCAAGTTACAAATATGTAGATTCCTAAAAAGGTTGAAATTAAATTCAGTGTTATTTATTTACTTATTTTTAAATCTATTAAAATTCTTTATATAGAGAAATCGATGGATTAACTCATGAACCACCAGGATTATTAACAGTCTTTAGTGATTGCTAGTTCCGGATGATTTACTTCAAAATGGCATAGTGTTTAGAGCTTCTTACATGCTGTTCTAATAAATAAAACTGAGTTCTATTTTTTTTTCTTTACTATAAAAAACAGGTAAATATAGTCAACAATTTGGCTGATCTGCCTCCAGCAGCTGCACTTCAGCAGCTGGCTGTCTATTTCTGAAATGTTTCCATCCAAAACACCCACTATGACCTAATTTCTTTCACAGAAAACCATCACATACTGATGAGGACAAAATAACCCAAACAGCTGCACAAATGGAAACAACCTAGTCTAAAATTGTCGAGCTGCTTTTTCTTTTTTTTTTTAACTCTAGGAGGAAGCGTCTGCCTCAACCCCTCTGTTTCCTCCTCTGAGATTCTGAATCAGTCTGATGGAACATCCTGGAAGTCCCATTGAAGAGTCGCTGTGATGTTAGCAAACTAAAAGTCTACTCATGAGTATTGGCAGCTCTGCACAATGAGCTCATCGCATTTCTTCACTGAAGAATGATTCACTTTTTCACTCGCAACTACAGGAAGGAAACAGAAGCTTTGCTTCAGTTCAGTTTGTTAAAATAAAAGGTGTATGTTAAATGAATCCTATCAGTTAACCTCCAGCACATCATTCACATTCAGGCCAAAATCAAATGGCAAGTACAATGTTTTATATTAATTTTATTCCCTGAGTGTTTCAGTTTATGTCACTGAAACTGTTTTAGATCACTGATTAAAATTAATGATTAGTCTGGATTCTTCTCTTAAGTGTTTCTGCTTTAACATCAAACATTCACTGAGCTCCATTAACTTCCCTAACATGAAAACCCTTCGGGCAACTATAAAACTAACCTGCAAATCTCATTTTAATTAACTATGTAAACATATTTATTTACAATTCAAGATTCAATTTCTTCCACCTTCAAGCGGTGGAAGAAATAAAAAGGGTTTTTTTTTTTTTTAGTCTGTGATAGTGGGTTCAAAAGGTTTATAAAGTACTTCAGTGAAAGTGTTGATTTTTGTGATATTACCCATTTTTAGATGACTTTTAGCAATCAGGTAAAAATTCCCCAAAAAACGCTGGCCCTATATGTGAGAAAGTAACTTACCATTTGAAGGAACAGAAATACCGTCAGGCATTTGCAATGAGTCTTTTAACATCGACGTGGATGAATTTTGGCGAACTTTTCTGAGCAGATTTATTTGACTTACATTGGAGAGTTTTCAAGCATGAATAGCCTGCTTCAGGTCATGCCACACCACAAGGACACTCCAAGAACTTTTTTTAAGCCAGTCAGATGGTGACTTACTGATTTTTTTGATGATTTGAAACGTTTCAATCTGATAAAACGGCAAATTTAGAACATTTAGAATTTAGAACAAATGTCTTTTCAAAGTTCTTTACGACTGGGCCCCTCTGCAAGGTTTTAGACTGATGTCCAAAGGGGGCATCAAGGAGACATCATGCAAACTTCTGTCAAACACCTTAAATTTGTATGCATTTAATTTTCAAATTGCACTGGAAGTAATTTGGGTGTGTGCTCTTTTTTTTCTTCTTTGTTTTTGTTCTCAATCCTAAAAAATAATGACAACTCCAAATTTTACAAGACTTTGTTCTTTTTTTTATTATTTTTTGAACTTGAATACTTGTGATAATCGGACATGAAGGGGAAGAGAAAGTTTTAAAATACCACATTTTAAGAGTAATGATACAACTATGAAAACTGTGATAACACATGTCATTAAAGATATATTTCTTGATTTTCATCTATTTTTTTTTTTTGGTAATTTATCACAAATCACTTTTCTGTGGATGTAGAAAGTTTTTGACTCAGAAGAATGTGAACTCTGATAAATGTTCTCCTTTTTTAAAAAAAAAAATGTAGGGTTAGTGGGTTTTTAGTTTGTTTCAATAAAATTGCTTAAATAATTGTTTAAATAAAATAATGCGTTCTCAGTTCCAATTTCACTCCATCTTCCTTATTTTTTTCTGCATTATATTTTTTAGTTCATTATTTCATTATTTCTTCTAAATAATTTTGTCTGCACCTTATTGTCAATACTTCCAAATAGCTGTAAACGTATTCGGGCCTCACGAAGTTTGGAACTATTAATATCCCTAATGTTTGTGCAGAGATGCAATCTATCCACAAGAGGGCAGCATTACCTCATTGATTAATTCAGGCTGAAGCCGCAGATTTCTCAGTTTTCTTCAAAGCAAAACCAGCTCATTGTAGACAACTTCTTTGAGTAAAGTGACTAATTAACATTAATTTTAGTTGGTATATTATTATGTCTGTCTTCTCAATATTATTTTAGACATGTTTGTATTTTCTAAGCACTTTTCTTTTAATATATCAAACTAATTTCCTGTTTGTTTGAGCAGTGTCTGACTGAACCTGACTTTTTCATTCGCCTCAACTGTTCAGACATCTTCAGCTTTCGAACATCAGAAGATGGGAGCCTCTCTCTCTGCAGCGTACGGCATATCAAAGCGAAATCCACTCGGATCTGCGGTCTGGGTGCAGTGCGTAATGAGCTGTGCGCCTCCTGGAGCCGCGCGTCGACGAAGCTGTGCGCAAATCAAACCAGCTGAACCAAAATAGTAAGAGAAACATGAATCTGTCCTCCACGAACTCTTCTGCGTGGAAAGCGGAGTCCGTGCTGATTTCCGTGGGGTTTTCTCTCATCTTTCTGCTCGGCATCGCGGGGAATTCTCTGGTCCTTGCAGTTCTTTGTCGCAACGGACAGATGAGCACCAAGACCACCAACATGTTCATCTTCAGTCTGGGGGTGGCCGACCTCTGCTTCATTGTTTTCTGCGTGCCGTTCCAAGCGACCATCTACACCCTGGATCAGTGGGTCTTTGGTCCGGTGGTTTGCAGAGCCGTGCACTTCATCATCTTCTTGACCATGTACGCCAGCATCTTCACACTGACCGCCGTTTCCCTGGACAGGTGCGCAACTCGTGTCACATTTTTTTCACGTTCTCTTGTAAATGTTAGGTTTTAACGAGTTTTGTCGCAGAATACTGTTTTAGTTTTGGCGCAAGTCAGAGAAATAAAATAAAACGTAATGACGTGCGTAAGTCCTGAAAACTACAAAGTTAAGTAAAAATTCGTGGCGCTGACGTAGACTGCAATAAAAATGCGATCTTAAACTATCTACTGCAGACTCTCAAACGCCGTCACGCTCAGTTTTACTCCCGGTATTCAGCTCAGCACTCCCACAGCATCAGATAACCTTCGCTTCCTGCGTGAGAGCTGAGAGCATCAAAGAGGGAAAATGTTCAAAGTCCTCAGGTCAGAGAGATACCAGTCAGCTGGGATGGAGAAGCAGAACATCAGAGGAGCTGGAAATAATAAAACCGGATTGCAGTCTAAAAATAAAAATGTGAAAGCTTTCCGTTGTTAATCAACTGTGAAAGTTTGTGTTTTTCAGTTTCAGAAATTTTGATGCTGCTGCCTATCTGACATACTGAGGAATCTTTTTATTCTTATTTATTCTTATTCTTATTCTTATTGTTGTTGTTGTTTGCTTGACAATTTGACAAATTATGACAAACAGACAAAATCCAAAGACGACGATCAGCTCTGTTCTTTTGTGTGTGTGTGTGTGTGTGTGTGTACAGCTTTAAAAACAACCTTATCCTTAAGAACAAACCTTTATGTTAAAGGTCTATCATGATTCGTTTTTTTATCAGTGTGAAAGGAAGCTCATCCAAAGAGCTTCAGTTCATGCAAAAAGTCTAGCCTGGTAAAAAAATAAAACAGCCCCTTGTACTGCACTAGGTGCTACAAGCGAGATTTGAACCGAACAGAATAACCCTGGATGCAATGACCAGGCTGCATCCAGCGTCACTGCTCATGTGTTATCTCAGGTTGAAATAATACATTTTAAGGTTTTAATTGCAACTGTAGCTTGAGTGTTAAATGTTATACAGTTTTTTTTTAATGACTGCTTCCATCATCGATATTGAATCCCCTTTTGTAATAATTCTCTACATAAGATCCTTTTTATTTATTTTATTTTATTTTTTCATATTTGAGACATTTGTTTTCAATTGGTACAACATAAATAAATTGAACTGAATTGAATTGTAGTTTAATTAAATTCCTAACTACTTGATGGAATTGGCTCATTAGGACTTTGAAAGCGTCTCTTGTCATGATTCAACATAAAACTGAGTCTGTTCCTCCCAACCAGATGGCTAATTGTGAGAGGTACTTCAGTTTAATAAGAAATGCTTAATATTGAGGTTCGTGATCACGTGTTAGCCAGAGGCATTGTACGTCACATCTGATCTGGCTCCAGCAGCTCGGACTTGGTCACTTTTTATCGACTCAATGGTTGACTGAAGTTTCTGAGAACAAACACAAACTTTTACCTCTCCACCAACTTAGCCATTCCTCCATTTCAGAAGTTCTTTCTTCTGTTTCTACAGGTATTTAGCCATATGTTACCCACTTCGCTCCCGGCAGATGAGGACTCCAAAGAACGCCCTCATCTCCATCTGCCTGGTTTGGTCTTTGGCTTTGGTTTTCTCCACACCATACCTTAGCTACTTCTCTCAGATGGACCTTGACGGCACCTTGCTGTGTATTCCTGCCTGGAAGCCCAGACCTCGCTTCATAATGGACCTGTGGACCTTCATCTTTGGATACCTCATCCCCGTCCTGGTGCTCAGCCTCACATACGCTCGCACCATCCGCTACCTGTGGACCAGCGTAGATCCTGTCAAGGACAAGTCAGAGTCAAGGCGTTCCAAGCGGAAAGTCACCAAAATGATCCTGATTGTGGCTGCTCTGTTCTGTCTCTGCTGGCTCCCTCATCACCTCATCATCCTCTGCATGTGGTTCGGACAATTCCCGCTCAACCACACTACGTACGCCCTGCGCATCCTCTCCCATTTGGTAGCCTACGCCAACTCTTGCCTCAATCCCATCGTCTACGCACTCGTCTCCAAGCACTTCCGCAAGGGTTTCCAGAAGGTTTTCAGCTGCTCGAGGAAGAGGAGGGAGGAGAACAGGGTGCACGTCATCCAGGCAGTGAACACAGTCAGCAACATCGAGACGAGACCCTCAGAGGAAGAAGCAGCTTCCACTGCAACCTGACAGAACTCTGAGAAACATCTCTTAAAAAAATGACAAATTCTGTAAATATTACTGATGTTGCTGCTATTAATAATTGGTTAAAAAAAAAGTGAAAAAGGAACTTTGAAGGAAGATGCGGACAGTTTTAATTTATTACTGCTGTTGAAATTATTCTCTGTGTTGGCGTAGCCTTAGGTGTTGATCCATCATAGAAGATGGTTAATGAATTTACTGACTGCCTGGGATTTATTGTCCTGAGTGCTCCTCAGAGTTTGAAACCGAGTTCAACACTGAAACAAAAACAGATCACAGGAACATAAAGTCCAATTTGGTGCCAATTCATCTTTCAGAGTTTCAAAATTTGAACAAAAGACTAAAATGTCGTTCCTACCTAAATGTAGTTTTATCCATTTGACATATACCAGCCTAACGCAGGTGTAGATTCTCAGTCACACAGGGCATGACAGCCCTAAGTACTTAAGAAAGTAATTGGACTTCTTTCTTGCCTCTGTTTAATCTCTCATCCTTGTTCAGAACTGATGAAGCCTTTAGTTTCAGTTGTGATTTTTTTTTCTTTTGCTTCTACACACACTAGCTGTGTCTATTTTCTAAACAGCATGGCGGAAAATTACCATGCTGATATTCTTGTGCATAAATCTTTGAAAAGACAAATGTGGCAGCTTCAGGTACCTGGGAATTGTACCTAAAGACAGTCCAGTCTTTCAGAATGATTGTCTTTTGACACAGTGTGTGTAAAATATCTGGTTTCAACTTATATATAACAGAGTCCGTAAGATGTAGAGGATTTGTGAATGAGATGCCCATATCGTTCTATGTATTGCTCCAACCTTGTGAAATGTTAGGGACACTACTGGTAAACGAGGCTGCGCAAAGTATTAACAGCAGATGTGTTGACAAAATTAAATGTTTGATTTTTCAAAACTTTTCAGTACAAAAAAATTGAAGTCTTTTTACACATTTTTAAAAGTTATACATGTTATCAAGTTCTGAGCCCAGTAACGATGACGTACAGTTATAATACAGTCACATTTTCAGACCACGGCGGTGCATAACCACGGGAGTCACCCCCCTGCTGCCCGGTGGAGTGCAGATCTAATAGTAATTTACTCTGGCACTTTTCTGAGAGCCTAAAATATCTGAAACATACTGTGGTCAAAAGAAAACGGTGATTACTGTGAAACATCTCACTGTGACTTAAATTTAGAAAACAAATTACATCTCTGTAAGCATATTATGCATCATCAATGTGGGGGAATAAAACACATATTAGTACACACACACACACACACACGCACACACACACCCCCACACGCACACACACACACACACACACACACACACAGACACTCAGTGTTTCCTTCACCTGCACTTGGGCTTTAAATATTAGTAATCTAGGCATTCGCGCTGAGCCTCTCTGTGAGTCGTGTGTTCAACTGGTCAACGCTGCAAACAGGATACTCTGATGGTTGTGAGTAACTGAACGGTAAAAAGAAACATGCAATAATTCTCTGGTTGTGGTCAGGCATCCTGACATCCACTGCTGGTCCATTCTTATGAAAATCAAAGCAGTTCTAAGCATAAACATTGCCTGTATGGACCAGCTTTCACTACTGACTGACCAATAAACTACGTATTGCATTTCATCCATCTGTCATCCATACCTGGTAATGCTTTCCTTGATCTATCTCGAGAGAATTTAGATGCGTTTGACATCAGGGAGGGTCGATGGTTAGACGTAGGACTGTAACCATAACGTTATGTAATTGGACAGATTTCCTTGTGTCTTCATGTCCGAACGTCTGCTGTGATCAGCTTGTTGCGATCAGGCCTCTAAAGCAAAATGTCTCCATGATATTGTTGCTGCTGTTATTGCGTGCTCCTAAAACAATTGACGGAACAAAAAAATGCTAGTGTAGAACAATATGTGAAGGTTATGCAACAGGAAATCAGAAAAGTATTTAACAGGAAAAGACGCCTTATTCTTTAGCTGATCGTCTATTTTATGCCAGGCTTTCATTTTTCAGCTCTTTAGGAATCATTTTATTGAAGCACAAATTGCATTTTCCATCTGTTATTGTTCTGATTTTCCAATAATTAGAAGATCATGCCCAAAAAAGAAGGGTTTGTTGTTTTTTGTTTTTTTATGTGGCATTTTAACCATAAAGCCTTGACTTTATGGCATTGAATGTTCAGACTTAAGCCGGCGTTTACCTAAAAAAGAGGATTTTGAACATGGAATTGTAAAAGGAACACAGTTTATTACGTTCAGGTGGAACAACCGAAGAGGGGAAAGCGTAATCTGGACCGCTGTCATGGTGGGCTGGAGAGCATCAATGGATAAAATTAGAAACAAATCATGTTATGTGTAAATGTGTTTTTTATTTCAGACTTGTGGCCCTTAATTAGTTCCTGTTTGGCGGAGAAGAGACTCGGAATAAGATTTATATGTTTATTTAATGTTTCACTTTATCAGTTTTTATATTGCAACTTTAAAAATACATGTTTTGTCGAACTAATGGAGATAATACAGTTGTATTCAATGCAGCAGCGTTGGGTTTTATTCCTCTTCAGAGAAGCCAAACCTGACTTGGTGTTTTTGTGTTGACCAATTCATCTCCTGGCCTACGCAGCCAATAACTTTATCTTCTCTTATTAACCCTTTCATGCATGAATTATGATCCTTTGTGTCAGGATTTTTATTTATTTTTTTTTTTTTTAAGGCATAAAAAAAGGTAGGAAATTTTTTTTAATTTTTTTATGTGATCACTTGTAATTTTCTCCAAATACAAAGTTGTTATTTGAAAAATACATCAGTAGTATTGTATTTAGTAATATTTCTAGCAGAATTGTTCAGAAATTATGGGATGTTCCATTCATTTCAATGAGGCCCAAGATGATCACAAAAGCTGAATATTACATAAACCGTAGGAAATGGCAATACTAAAAGGCATAGCTGTAATGTTCTGAGTCAGACTTCCACGCTACAACACCCTGGCTTTTTGAAGGTTTTTTTTGTTGTTGTTTTTTTTGTAAATAGTATTTTTTGTAAATACTCAGTCTTTTCAGTCTTCTTTCTTGTAATGTAATTCTTTTTCTTTGTTGTTGTTTGAATTTAATCCATTTCTCCAGTCTAAAATTGTAACAAATTCTAAGACAGTGGCTCCTCACAGGCTTTTTAGTAATCCTTGCCTAAGAAGATAAAAGAAAATGTCTGAACAACCCAGTTCTCCTTTTAGACAACACATGCCGGGAGATGTACAAATAAAAACTTCACCTATTCAAAAGCTCCAATCTATCCCCATTTACTTTGAATTTTCCATCCAAGCTCTCAGACTTTATTATTATGTGTTTAAGTTAATTTAATTTCCCTCTAAAGACTGTTTGAAGAGATTACAAGAAAGAATCAGGACAGCAGTATACACCAGCCGCAGATGTTTTTTTCTCTCTCTCTTCTGCTGTTCTGTAGACTTTTTGATCTGTTTAAACTGCGTTTGCTAGTTAAAACAAGGCAGCCCCACAGCACTGTGAAAGTCCTGAGGATCATCAATGATTATGACAAACGTAAGACAGGCCTCGCTCTTATTTTTGGTCAGCGGTGATTTTCAGACTCTCCCACCGAGGCCATTTTCCCCCCCAGTCTCTTTCTTGTTGTTAAATTATGAACACTGACCTTAGCCAAGGTAAATGAGGTCTGCACCACTTTAGAGACTCCTGGATACATCTTCCACAGATGTTTCGGTAAGCCAAGCACTGCTGGGAAGATTTGTCAGTTTCAGATGTTCTCTATTCATGAATAATGGCTTTCATTTTTGTTCATTTGTGTCCAAAAGCCTTAGAAAAAGGTTTTCTAACTCTTTCCAGACATGTTGCTTTTTTGTAGATCTTTTAGCCAAGAGCTACATTGTCAGCCAGGTACTTGTTTATACAATTCAGACAATAATCAGGCCTAATTGAAATGAATAAAATAAATTATTAATCAGAGATTTTGTAGTCTGATTATGGGCTAATTAGTTTCTCACATAGCGACAGGTTGGGTGTCTTTTCTCTCAACAGCATAAAATCATAATTGAACACTGCTTTTTTTTTTTTTTTACACTTTTCTTTTACTCAAATTGTATACTTTTTAAGAACAGCATTTGCTTTAGAAATAAGAAAATAAAGAAGCATTCTCCATGCATCGTATGTTTTCTAGGCTGTGGCAATTGTATTTTCCAGCTGAAGGTCTAAATTCGGACTAAATTATGTTATTTAGAGAAAGACTTGATCTTTTGTTCCACCGTCTTCACCTTTTTAATGAAACCCTGACAGGAAGGAACCAAGCAACCGGGATCGATCAGCATTGCTTTGTTACTATGGAAACCTGCCGATTCCAAGGCGGTCTAGTTGTCTTGGTGACAAGAGGCAACATCTTCACCCTTCACTGTGACCCACAAGATGATTTCAATACCATGAGGGAGACATAAAAACAGTTCAGTAGACTTTTAAAGCTCCAGGGCTGCATCAGCGTCACCATCACCTGGAGGACACATTCAGCAGAACGTTCAGCTCACTGCCAAACGAGGATCTTCAGGAGCCAAATGAGTTATGCTTCATTTATAGCCTCCATTTACTCTAAATTTGGCACTTTTTAAACCACTCTCTCTGTCAAGCTGTAAGCTTGAAATCTTACTCTGTCACCTCTGTGACGACAATAATGTTCAGCACATTTTTAAAGCAGAAGCTCATCTCGAGTTGGGCTGCAATGTAAAATGAGGACTGCAGATTTTTGAAAATTGTAATTGTAAGTAAACTGTTGTGGAGCTTTTGGACAAATTTCAGAACAATTATCTTAAATGTTAAAGCTGATAAACGACTGTATGAACAAGAGAAGTGGATTTTGGATTTATGGCACAGAAGCATGTTGGATGTGGACCCGATCTGACTTGAACACCTGCTGATGAATTCCAGCAGTCGCCATGTGGTGCCCCAGCACCACTGGCAGTCACACAGCCCTCAGGATGCTACTGCCACTACCATGCTTTAAAAGCTGAACAGCACGCTTGTGTTTAAAAGTCTCCCTTTGAATCATCCGAGCTTATAGTACATCTCAGCGCAGAGGTCAAACACTTTTTTCTTTTCTGGTCATAAAATAGTTCAGCTGAAGACATTTAGCTTGTCCATGTGGCCAGATTCAAATTTCAGTTGAATTTGAAGACGTTAATAGAACAGATGTTTGGTCAGGTAATACTAAAAAAAAAAAAAAAAAAACTTTTTTTTTAAACCTAAAAAACTCCTCTGTACCGCACGTTGTGTAAATCCAGTTTAGTCTGTGAGAAATTGTCCTTTAAACAAGCAAATCTTAAACTTCTACAAACTTATTCCGGCCTGTTTAGCGGAAAACGCGCCAACGAGTGGGTTGGCGCCGCACACAGCTGTGGAGCTGAACACACGGTCTGAACGTCTTCCTGTGGGCAGCCTCTTCATCTCATTAGGGGGCGATCTCTCTGTGGGGTTTCTCTAATTGTTGAATGTTCGTTAAGTGGCAACATCTGCATGTTTTCCGTCATCCGTCTCCATATTCGTTTGTTTTAATTATCTGTAATGAACATAATTAGACAAACTAATAAAGCAGGATGATTTAGTGTTTATTAATCAGAAACTTGACATTAGAGAGGCAAAGTTAGATAAATATACGACAGAAAACATTCAGATGCAGAAAAGGAGGAGGCGGCGTGCGGAGGGCGCGTTTCTGGACGAGGGAGACGAGCTGCACATCAGGCCGACGTGTCGAAAAGCTTCTCGATCATCTCCTCCACCTCCTCTGGCCGATACTTGTGATACTTCTCAGGGTTCTTAGTGAAGGAGATGTTGGCACACCTGCAGGTGAAACCAAAGGAGTGAAACATTTTCTGCCATAAGGAACTGATTCGGGAATCTTAACACTGTGCCACGGCTCACTGTTTGAAGTCCATCATTCAGAAAACAGCTGCAAATCTTTCATGAGTTGTTGTTGCAATGTCAGGGAAATCACAGAAACCTAGAAGTTCCATATCAGAATCTCTGTAGGCCATAATCCTCGTCATTTCAGGAGAAAACTAAATGCAGTTCTTTGGCACAAACAACTAAAACCAACAGTCTGAAGGTCCTGCAATGGCCCAGTCAAAGTGTAGACCTTTCTACCTGACTGAAATATTACGGTGGGGTCTGAAAAGATTTAGTCTGGCTGCTGTGCGATGTTGTAAAGGAGAGTGGGGGCGGGGTAAAAAAAAAAACCCTCCCTGATAAAGTCAAATAAAATATGGCTAATGAGAGATAGCGGGGCTAAAGCTGGCTCTACAAAGAGATGACTAACAGGGTCTAGTGTTTTCCTATACTCAGCTCTTCCCTTTTGGAACATGACAATTTAGTTCCTTTTAGTTTTCTGAATTCAAACAGATCACGTTCCCCATATAAAGATTACCAGAGGAGATAAAGTGGATGTGTGTCACCTGTGGAGGAAGGCTCTGTAAGCATCTGAGACGATTTTCCTCTGGGACTGTCGGATGTAGTCTCTCTGCTCCTTATCTGGAATGGCCCAGCCTTTCTGGATCTTGCATAGCTCTTCCAAGCCGTCATTGAACCCCTGAGAGAGACACATAGGTAACAACTGCAGTTAAAAAAAAAAGAATCTACTTTAATATGTTCACACCAAAGGTTTGTATTTCCTTCGTGGCTCACCTTAAATTTGTCTTTAATCACCTGTCGCTCTTTGTCTTTCAGCTAAAAGAGAAAAACAAGTTCAAACGACATTAAGTGACATAAAACTACAAAAATTCACTCCCAAAGTTTTCAGCTTGACTGTAAACTCCTCGTTTTTTTTTCAACTTGCCACTGTAGCACAAGTATCACATTTGTACTAGGATTTTTGTTTCTGTGAAATTGCTTTTCTCATATATAGCTATGGAGGTTTCACTATCTCTATCATCAGTTTCCTCTTCCTTCAGGGATGCAGAGGAGTCAAAACTCATCCATTCACCTCATCACTAACGATGATGCTTAGTTGAGCATATTTTTTAACAACCCAACTTTTATACACCGCATGTAAAGTCCAGCTTTAAAACCACACACTTTGCAGTGTCCTAGCAAGCAGCACAACAGAACCTGGGCGCAATGTGGAGGTGTGTGCGCTCCTCCTCAGCTGCAAGCTTTTGTCAGGCAGAAAACATAACTGATTCCCATTTCTGTTGGTGTGGTGCCTGAATGCATAGTAGGACTTGTTGATTTAGAGAACAGAGATTACTGATTGCAGCAGGGGGACCATCGCATGAGGCCAGGATGGTAGTCCACCTTTATAATCATCAAACAGCATAAGGAACATATCAATGCTATCAGGGTTGGTGTGAGTTTTGGTAATTAGATTTTCTCATCAGACGCAAACAAAAAAACAAGCAGGATATTTCTGGTTGTTTTAGTTTGACATATTAAACTGAAATATTTGTTTTTGAGTTTTAATCAGATAAGCAGACATTTAAGGTTGATTTTTATTCTCATATCTAAAATAATAAAAATCTAAAACCAACAGCAAAGAGAATTTTTAAAAAAAAAATGCTTTTTCTTGTATTACCTTGTCCAACTTGATTTGTTTTGTGGTGAGAAGACAACAGATTAATAGCACCTAGAGTCACAATTTAAAATGACTGTCTATGCAGGAATGTAAGAGAAAATTCTTTTTGCCTGTGATTACATTTCTTTAAAATTTCAAAACCAAGTTAAGATTTATACTTAGCCACTTTTGACAACTAAAAACTCAATTTAAATTGAGTTTTTTTTTTCAAAGCTAATCAAGTTAAAACTTGTTTTTTTTGTCTTTTATTGAACAAGAAGAACAAAAAGAAAATGAGGATTATGATTGGCACTGTTTGCGACAATGCCGCGGGTTATTTCTGTCCCACCGCATCGACGTGCTGTGTCAGTTGCTGTTGGAAACTGTGTTGAACTTTCAGTACTACAGATCACACAAATGCTTTGAACCGTTTTCTGAGCGACAGATTATGAAGTCCTGACCTTGGCACCTGGTTGGAAAATGGGCATGTTCTTGTCTGTCAGGTGCTCCAAAACCTTCAACCAGCTGCAGCGGAAAGAAACAACTTCAGCAGAAAGTTGAAAATGTATTAAATGTCCTCGGGTTTCCCGTGAAACTATAACTTACCTGCGCTGATAAATATCGATCTGCTGCTTGATCAGCTCTCTGTAAGAACTTTCCGCCTTCCTCTGAGTGACCGTGACCAGCTGGATCAGCTCGGACCTGCAGCCGTCCAAAATGACATGGACAAATATTCACATCTCGGTGGTGAAGTGATTTGCAAAGTGTCTGACAAATGAGGCGGTGAAAGAAAGACAGGAAAGGCGCTGACTTCTCCAGCGACTTGAGGATGTAGTTGTAGTTGTTGTGCAGGAAAATGGCGCTGAGAGCCGAGTCCTCGTAAACTTTGGATTTACTGAGCAGGTTCAATTGCAGGTTTCCTAAAACTTTACCTGAAGAAAAACAGAGGATGATTATGAGTCAGCACAAGAGGAGCCATCACACTAAACGGGCGAAAGTGTGTCCTTACAGATGTACGAGCTCAGGAGCCGTTTGTTGAAGTCTGAGGTGGAGCTGCTCGCTGAACTTGTCTCTGGAAAAGCAGCGGGGAATATTTAACCAACGGCTTTAGAGCTAAACAATCCTACACAAATAAGAAAAGTAAGAGTAAAGACAGAAAACACCAAGCCTACACACACACGGACAGTCTCCGGCTTACCTCGGGGGTCTAAAGGGATATTGTAAGTGTCCCCCAGAACTACAAAGGCCGAGGCAAGGCAAAAAGAGAAGAGACAGAAAAAAGAGGCAGGAGCAACGAGGTTAGAATAGATTTGTTAGAGCAGAAAAAGCAAACAGCCGTCAGCCAGGCAGCGAGGGTTTAAAGAGGAACATTTCCACCGTTTTATCAAGAGATTTATGAGGCAGCCGCACAGAGTAGCACAAAAAACAAGCAGAAACTGGGAAACCGGCCTATTAACCAGACTGTTGAACTGGCTTCACATGTAGTCGCAGAACAGGTGTTTGGAGAGTGATGCCACCTGTCTGGTTTCTGTTTGGTTAAGAACTCTTAATCTTTGTGAGTTTAGCTCCGATACCCACTGAAAAGGTCGGATGTATTAAGCTAATATGTTGAATGTGTGTGATGAGTTAAAACATCCCTGTCAAAGAGGACAGACCTCTCTAATTTATGTTTAGTCAGATGCTACACCTGCTATACTTAGCTGAGGAACTCCAGAAAAGCAGGCGTTATTCACTGACGAACAACAAAGCTAAAAAAGTTTTTACAAATAACTCAACGTTGGTATTCTAACTTAATTTTGAAAGGGTGTAAAAATATATCTATTTTTAATACCCTTAAAAAAGCGTTGTATAAAATGTATTCTATTGTTAAAATTTTAAAAAGTTGGATAATGTATAAAATATTTTATTTAGTGTAAAGTGCTTTGAGAGGTCGATATGACCAGGAAGTCATGTGTGAAATCTAATGTGAGACACAGTTAAAAATATGGAAATTAAATAAAAGCAACAAAAAAAAATACATAAATCTATAAAAACATATTTTCAAGGAAATTTTGTGAAGGAAACAAAAATAAAATGAAGATTAACAGAAATGTTTTTAAAATAAATTTAAATTAAATACAAATTAAACTAATCGCTTGCTCTAAAGTTCTACATAAGGAAGTTACATGTTGGAATTTAAAGAAAGCTTAAAGATTTAAGAACTTCAAATTAAGGGTAATATAAATAAAAATGTAAACAATTCTAATATTTCATTTAAAATAAACAAGACTGGAAGAAGTATTGCAGACAGATGCAACTATAACTCCTTTTTAATCTTACTGGCTACATTTACAGGCTGTCGTTCAGAGTGATTTACTAAAAACAGACTCATAGGTAACACACATCAGTATCCAAACGTTGTCCGGCAGAGGGGTCAGTTGTTTCAGCAAAGCAGAAAGATGAAAGACAGTTAGTTGTCTGTGTCGTCATAGTGACGGTACCTTGGGAGGCCAACATGGCTCCGGCCGTCTCATGAAAGTCGAGCAGCTGCTGCAGAAACAGGATGGCCTGCAGAGGAGAAGAAGAGCGCCAGCACAGCTTTATGAACCACTGATGAAATGTTCGTCAGAAAACCAGCATCCGCAGTCACATCGTTACGGAAGATTACCGTAATTTCAGGACAATAAGTCGCTAATAGTTTCCACGCGCTTTGATGACTGCCGGTGAAACAATGATGCTGCTAATGTAAGGATGTTGACAGGCTAACGAGCTACGTGCCCAGGACGAATTTGCCTCGAAACAAAAGTACGAGTGAGGATGACAATGAAAGAGAGAGTAAGGAAATGTGTGGCAAAGTAATTTTTAAGTTGCTTAATTGCAACGCTGAAAAGGCTTCACTGGTCTTAGACAGACATGCAACATTTCGATCTGTACTGGAAGAAAAAAGTCACTACTCACATTGCTGGTCAGTTCATGAACTGTTCCATCTTTGGGCATGTTGTACTCTTTATCAGGATCATTCTGTTGTTAGGAAACAAGAAAGGAGAGCGAGTAAAGATTGGTAGATCAATCAATCAGGGGTTCCTGATTAAATACAAATAATTTGATCGTCGTGCCTTAATGCTGTCAGCGAACTCTTCCAGAGCTTTGGCTCCAATTGTCTCCATGGAGGTGATGAGAGTGGGCAGCTTGTTCTTGGTGCTTGCAGCCGTACCCTGCAAACACCGGGGCGTACGATTAATCGAACTCAAGAAACGCGTTATTTTCCTCCAGCGTCGGAACAACGGGGCTAAAACGGCTCCAACCTGCAGCGTTGAGTCAAACTCGGACTTGTTCATCTTCAGGTGTCTGAGGATGGGGAAAATGGTGAGGACGGCTGAGTAGTCGTGGCGCATGATGGCCCGGCGGGCCGCAGACACGATGTTGTCTCCCTCCAGCATGAGGTTGTCCAACGCCTCCTGTGGACAGATGAGAGAAACACCGGAGGGATGTTACCGACTCCCGTCAACAGTAAACGGTATCGCAATCCAATGCAGTGGAAACCCACCTTTTCACAGTTCAGTATTTGCGAATTCATAAATTCAGATGTTTTCTGTGGAATGTACCTAGAATTATTTATGCAAAACTTGCCTATGAGCGATTTTTTTCACGTAGAAAGAAATATCTGAAAAGAAAATGCAGCTTGGAAAGCTGAAATACAGAGGCTCAATGCTATTTGACACACTACTGCCATTTGCAGAGCAGCCAATCCAGCAGTGCCATTCGTTTTCCTGTGCACTGATTGGCTGACCCCCAAGAGTAGTAGCGCGAAGACGGTTTCCTCTGTGTGTCTTAATGCAAACTGAGGCATATTTTATGTTTGAATTATTAAATCAGGCAGCTGTCAGTGTTTTCAGAGGGGGTCTCAAGTATTCACAGATTTCAGCTATTCGCAGTGGTTGTGGTCCTTAAACAGAGAGAATACAACTGTAAATGAATTATTGATAAAATAGGTATTTATATGTCATAATGTAAATACAATTGTAGTAAGCATATTAACTAAAACTATTCAATGCAAAATGGTAAAAATACACTAATTAACAATTATGTAATTTTTTTTTTTCCACATTTCTGCAGTCACTACCAAGTTTTTCTGCTTCTTAAGTTTTATTTCAGTGCTTTGATTTAACTGGGAACAAAGCTTTGCCGCTCTTAAGAAACCAAACCTGCATTAAAAAAAGATCAAATCTCAGCGCCTCTGACCTGAATCAGGGAGTCGAAGGTCTTCTTCTGGTGATGCTCAGGGATGATTTCTGTCAGAAGGGCATACTCGCTCTGCGCCAGCTTAACGAAGGCACTGATACAGTGGATGTACGAGTCGATCTCGATGTCCAGGACATCGTCTTTCCCTGAGAGGCGAAAAACAACAGCTCTAGTAAAACGTCTGGTCTACAATACTGAGCATTTTAAGCTGCCCCTTTTTTACTTTTTTTACTGTATGTTTTTCTCCCATACATTAAAAATCCTGATTTCTGCAGGTCTTTGATAAATTATTGGACTTTGGCTGCTTTTCATTAATTTTAAGTCTGTGACATTTCAACATTTTTAGAAAAAATTTCTTTTGTTATAGTAGCAGCTACTTACTCTGACCGATGAATTATTCATCAGTCATATATATAACCTTTAAAATAGGCTACATATATAT
>NW_006799946.1:992972-1072719 GCF_000485575.1 Poecilia formosa
TAAAAAAACTCCCGAAAACTTTAAAATGCCCTCAGAAAAAATGTATCAGTTCTAATGAGATAAACATGATGATGTTTATGATAGCAAAAAAAAAAAATGTTCAGTGTAATTATTATGAACACTCATTTTGGTAGTAGTTTCATTACCATGCAAAATAAGCATAGTCTTACATAAGATTTAGTACTTTAATCCATTTTTTTTTTTTTTTTTTTTTTTACAATTTGGTAATTGTTATATTACTTTTATTTTGGATTTGCACACAATTTATGCCATCATTATAAATATTATTATAACAAAAGCCATTAAATGATGACCTGAATTTGTCTGAACTGTATTATAATAAGTTAGTCATAAGTATGTCATTAAAACTGAATTTGGCAATATAAAGTGGACTAATTTGAACCTGACTTGATTCTATATAATTAGATAGGTAAGTATAATTATTGTGGCTGCACTAGCACATGATGAAACATTTGTCTTTTAAACAAACTTTGAAATATTTGTGGATTTTTTTCTACTTCTGTTTTTGCCATCAGACAATACTATACCCTGTAATACCAGCTGATGCACTAAAAAGAAAAGTTGGAGGATTATCGCTCCACAATGAAGCATGTCTGCCTTTTTGGAAGAAAAATATAAAGACACGAGGGATTGATCAGGATTTACACAAATACGTGAAGCAGTCTGTGTCGAGCTATGGCGACAACAAGTGTTGCGTCTGCAGGCCGAAACAATGCTCCGTATTCAAAACAAAAACAAAACAATGATATTTAATCCGAGGTCCACCCGTTTCTCTTTCTCTTCCCCGTTTTTTCTCACAACTCACCTGCGGCGGCCCCGTGCTTCTCGTTCAGGGCGTCAGAGTGGAGTTTGACCCGCAGGTCATTATCATAACCTGGTGGGTGGGGACGGGACAGCAGGAAGACTGGTCAAAAACCACCTGGGCTCTGACCAGACTGAGGGGGGAAAGGGGGGGAGACAAACCTGACCCTGGATCAGCTGTTCCGACCACCACCAAGCACCAGAACAGGGACCAGAAAAGAAAGCAGGGGAGCCCACTGAAGGCCAAGGGGGGTGGGGGGAAGGGCAAGGGGGGGCGCCCACAGGTTCATGTTGTCTAAATCAATGAGCGTGTTAAGCTACAAGACAGAAACAGGCTTCGAGTTTCACAACAGCTTTAGATTGGTCTCACCTTTTAAAAACCACATCCTGACACACGTTTCCACTGCAGGTTATCGCTACTCTGGAAAAACCGCACAGTCTCACCTTGGATTATTTTAATCAATGCGCAATAATATTAAAAATAATGTATACCTCTTTTACAACAATGTTCTAATATTTTAATGTAATTTTTAAAAAAATCTTCTGATAGCTTTATTACATTGAAATCTAAGGTATAATAAGGGTGAATGAAAACCACGTAATGTTTCTAATGTAAGATCAAACTGAAATACAAAGCAGTACAAAAATGTTGGTATTAACAATAAAACACCAGTTATGAAGTTAATTGTTTCTGTAAATTAGTGGAATTATGTTAAAAAGTAAAACATAAATAAATAAATGAAAAATAGACTGAAAGTTTAATTAAAGATGGGGCCACATGTAGAAAAGATGAACATCTGTCTAAATTGGGAAAAGGTGAACTTCTATAAATATAAGAATGAAATAGTTTTGGGGGTATTGACCTGTACTGTTGTGGCCTCTTAAACTTAAAACCTCATACCGCCATCACTGGTTCAAGAACTGCAAATAATTTATAATCAGGCAGTGTGAAGTTACAGTAAGGCTTTCGCTGGCAGCTGCTCCAGCCTCAACAAAAAGGATTAGTCTATCCGTTTCCAGCCCAAAGGTGCTCTGACAGGAGGGGCTTCGGTGATCAATCTAGGCCTCCAGCCACAAAAAGTCATTAATTATTCATATCAGGAGGAAATGGTGACTGCAGGACAAAGGAGTTACTGTTAATAGATTTTTTTTTTCTTTAAAGAGTCAAGTTATAGAGTCTGACAGATTTCAGCTTGCATTTTAGATAGTCTAGCCACCACTCAAAAACGACCAAGCAGAAAAAGAAAATACAATAAATGGTAGCATTAAATCGTTTATGGTGAAAAAGTAAACTATTTATAATTAAATACACTGCATTAATTTTCCTGCAAGTGTCTCACAGCATGTTTGCTTCTCCAGTACTAGGTTTAAAGTGGCAGAAGTGTCATATGACTGCTACCGGCAGCCTGGTTAGGAAAGAGAGGAATTCAGTGGAAAAAAATATGCGATGTAGCAAATGAAAAGTGCAGCAATGTATGACTGCATTCTTAATAAAGGGGAATATTAAAATCTGCAGCAATCCAGGAACGTTCAAACAGATTGTGAAGGTCATGGAGACCAACAAGCTGTTCATTCACTAAAATTTCCTGAAAACATTTTGACCTTCAATCTGTGCTTCAGCTGGCAGGCTTCTCGACACTGGAAACGTGTTTCTGGGTGGAAACTGATTATTCTCCAATCAAACATGGCCAATTAAGACCTTCAGCGCCATTGTGACGGGCCTGTTTTTTTTTTTTTTTCTGCATCTGAAACAGCTGCAGGAGGAAAACAGAGCGAAGAGAAGACCGAGGTGCTTTACCTTCCAAAGGAGTGAGGTTAGAACCCCCCTTTTTCCCATCCAGCCCATGCTGTGAGTACTGTTTCAGAAGGTTCTGGGCCTTGCGAATGGTCCCTGGTCCCATAGACAGACAGAAAGAGTCCAGAGGAGCGGGGCGGGGGGGGGAGGCAGCGAGGTCCAGACAGCCAAGAAACACGAGAAGGGAGGAGAAGAAAAGATAGGAGAGCTAGGAAGTGAGTGTTGAAAAAGCAGACGGCACATCCCTCCACCACAAGACAGCCAGCAGAGGCATCTATGGGGGGGGTGGGAGCAGCCCACCACCACAGCTACACAACAGGACAACCAGGTGAAAGATAAACTAAAGCACTGACAGGACAGCTGTGCTGAAACACACAGCGCCAGGGTCATGGAAGAGAATACACAGGTTAGGTACACAGCCTTCACAATTAATACAGTCAGCATCATTATTATTACTGATAAAAAAAAATAAATAAATAAACAAAAAAAGTCTAAAGACACACAGATGAAACATGTTCAACAGCTTTTAGAGTTAAACGTGACGTGTTGGCTTGGGTTAGTGAGCGTGTGGCACATTTTACAAAACAAACCGTACAAAGCTGGGATGGTTAGAACATCAGCAGAATCACACATGCAGCGAACGCAGAGACGCGGCCGCGGCGCTGCAGCCACGTCCAACGACATGCCGACTTCAACCTCAGCTCAGTTCTACGTCACCGGCGACAGAACACACACTACGAGTCTCTGCATAAGCTTACAGGGAAAAGCTCTGAACCAATGTTTAAGGTTTTAACGTCGACCGGCCACTGCAGAACCATCAGGGAGGTCAGAAAACAGCAGCACTTTAACAATAAGAAGATGGTGGACGTCAGTAGAATATTGTTTTTTTTTTTTTTCCTTTACTGTTTGGTGGTTCCAGCCAATCAATGTTCATATTCAGAACCAAAAAAAAAAAAAAATCTGAAATAAATACTTGATAATTTCTGTCCAGATTGGAATATAAGACAAAGTGGGGGAAAATGCAGATAAACATGAAAAAGAATAAAAGAATTGCTCAACTAATTAAATTAAATTAATAAATTAAATTAGAAATTAATTAATTAATTAATTTAATTAGAAATAAGATAATCGAGAAAAGACTTAAAGGGGCAGTATTATGTATTTTCATGGCACATAGTGTCATTTTAAAAGCATAATAAAATAACCTTCAGTCGCTATATACATCAAATATATCAAAAGAAATTCTTTGAAATTGGGTCTCTGTCTCTTTAAAATCTCCCGATCTTTCCAAAACTCCGCCTTCAGGACGTCAACGCAGCATCACTTTTAGCGACCTTCTTACAAGCATTGACAGAGAACTGAGCAGAGTCAATCTTTTGATGCCTCCCCTATAAATGTGCTGCTCTAATGTTTAAAACGCTCATGTAAGTCAGCCAAGAAAAGAGCCAATAGTGGACATATTTTTTTTTACAGCAATGTTAAATAACGTAAAATAGATTTCATCGCCACAGACATTCAGTTACGACGGCTGCTGCGGATGAGATTTCAACCGAGTCTTCTTCCCATTACTTGTGATTCATTTATGGGTTTTACATTCAAAAGATAAGCAAAATTACTCCAAAGCTGTAATGAACCGAGAATTCTAGCTGCAAAAGTATCTTGCCGATGGTCTGCAACTCATTACTTCCACCTCTAGGCAGTTTTGCAAACAGCAGCGCACTGCATTGATATTTTTGAATACTCAGAAATCAAAGCTCATCTCTGCCTCATTACAGAAACATGTTGAACAGTGAAAGCAGAGAAAACTTAATCTAACAAAAGTTTAAACAGGCAGAAGAAAGGTTACCAATTCATACGTGCAACTGAATTTGTCCTGGTTCTGAAATGGTTAATAAATGTTTTATTTAGTTTTCATGTCTTTTTGTTCTCCTGGCATTAATTAGAAGGACAAACTGCTTATCAGTCACGCTGCACAGTGAATGAATCCCCTACAAAGCCTGGTTTTTCCAATTATCTGCACACATTGTGTGACAAATCAGTTAAGCCGTTTGTCGGCGGCAAGCTGCTCTAGTCACAAACCACCACATCACTGAGTCTACGCAGCCTTCAGTTTCAGGGCATCAGCAGAGATCTTTTAGCAAATGTTCCGCTTTCTTTTCTCCAAAAGTGTTTTCTGTCTGAACACAGAACACTAAGGATCTGACGAAGGCGAACGAACCGAGACGGGGGTTTATGAGGTCGTCTGTGCGGAACAGCAACAATCCGCAGCAAAGCGCTTATTATTTTTAATCAGTTCCACCTTCAGAGCGGCTGACTCACGGCATCGCTGCCGCTTCATGCTGACCCTCGCCGTGAAACTGAAGGCCGACGCGCTGAAGCTAACCGACCACGTCTGATCAAACACCGAACCTCGAAACATAAACCCTAGCAGAGTCTTTCCTTCCGCTCCGACACGTGGCACCAAACGGACACAAGCAAGCGCGACACACACACACACACAGAAGCATTGTGTTTACCTGGGATGTAGACTGTCATCACAACCCAGGGATTATGGAGGAGGAAAGGATGAAGGATGGTTAGAGCATTTAAAGAAAAAAAATAAATAAAAATCACACCATGTGGTGAGAAATGATTTAAAAGAGATGGAGACGTGGCTGGATGGTAACCAACAAAGACTGAATGCAAACGTCATTATTCACAGATTCGGACGTGTTTTGTTACATTAATCTGTAAGACAGAAGCTGCGGTTGCCGAATGGAGAGGAACGTTAACAGATTATGTTTGGAAGCAGGTCCGTCTGCTGCTGACCTGGTCTCTTGGGAGCCTTTTTGGTGGGCGTGTCCTTGCGTTTGGTTTGGACTGCCGGTGAGTACAGGACACCAGAGGAGGCGCTGTTCTTGCGGAAATGTTCCTTCAGGCCTTTGATGGAGCGATCCAGCTGGCTGGACCGGATCTGGAAGTAGACGTTCATGAAATCTGCAGAAAAAGAACATTTTTAAGATTACATCATGACTTAAAAAAAATAAATAAATCTCCCACTTTACTAACATTTAGGAAATGAAGAAATTAAGCAAACAACTCTAATTGGTTCATCTCCTGCAGCACATTTCTTCTTATATGGGTCATGTTTGTGTCAAAGCTTACACAAGTGTGTTTGGGTGTGTTATGTAATCAGTAAGTCAGGCTGTTAGGTTTTCATTTTTTAGACGATTCCTAGATTAAAGATTGTTTTTGTTGTTGTTGTTGTTGTTGTTGTTTTAACCACATAACAATTACAAGTGATCAGGAACAAATCAAATTGAACATGTATCAAATTTTTGGACAAAGATAAGTCTTTAAAAACTCAATTTTTAATAGTGTTTTGTGTCAGATGGTGAAAATGCTCATCCTTACCATATATGGAAAATGATACAGCAGAATAAAACAGACGTTTGTATAAATAGAGATATCAACATCCACAAGAAAAAAATTTCTTCCCCACTTTGACTGTTTTTGATGAAACATGACAAATCCTTGTGCTACCAAGATTTGTGTGAAGATGAAACAGCAGCTTGAATATAAACCAACTGATGGGTATCTGTCACGTCTCCTGCGCCTGAAGCAACACTCCACCACTCCCAGTGTCTACTCCAGATTCAGCTCACAGAGCAGCTACAAATCCATGTAAACAAATATGCTACAAGTATACCTGCAAATATAAATAATCTGTGATGTTATCCTGAAATTGGAAACATTACGTAGGGATGGACAGAGAGATTAGGATTAAAAATTTGTGCTCCAACCTGTCTAGCATTATCCATTAACGCTCTTATTAAAAAAGAAAAAAAAAAGAAAAAAAAAAGACAAAACTGAAGGACGATAAATGCTCTCACATCCAGTTCTTGTTAAATTTGTAGTCATAAAAGACAGAGTGATCAAATGATCGATTATAAATGGTCTCTAACCATAAAGGTACCATATAAAATTAAACTATTTCCTAAAGACCTAGAAATCACTTATTCTATCTCACATAACGACCACAATTACTATAAATGACAAAGTGCACCAACTGCCAGAAGGCAGGCTTATCGTTTGGCTGCTCAGTCAGCTCAATCCTTCCAGTTTTGTGGCTCATAAAACTCCTCATGCGTACAGGCAAAAGCATTCACATCCTCTTAATCGCTCCTGGCCTGTCTCCGAAATAAATTTGTGAAGTATCCAGACGGGCTCTGCTAACTGCTCGACTTTTCAGCAGAGAATCATTGTGCAGCCTCGGATACAGCCGAGCTCTCTTGTTAATGCTACGCTGCCCCCTGATGGCAACTTTAGGTGGGCTACTTCCGTTTTCCCCTGCAACATATTTGTTCATTTATCTTCAGCTACTTGGCTGTTTAACTGGCTTCGAAATCTTATTTTTAGAAGAAGTTCACAGTGATGAGGTAACTCCTGCTGAGAATACATACAACAGCAAGGCTTGTTGGATAAAGTCTTCTAACTAAATTGAATTAAACCCTTAACCTTTAATAACTTTACCTTCCAATCATGTGGACTGTAATAAATCTGTTGGAGCACAAAACAGGAACACATTTTTGTATGTTGTGACACATATTTTGATGGATGTTGTAATGAAACACAGAAGCTAAATATAGTTTGATCCCGACCCGCCTCCCTGCTGATCATCAGTCAAGAAAATGAAACTTCTCTGCATCTCTTGAACAAGAAGCACATTAGAAAGGCCCAAATTGGCTCTAATTTATTTGCATTACAGCTCCACATTCAATGAGAGATGTTTATTCAGAGGATCTCATACAACGCATTTATATTAAAGGAAAGAGAACACTATGTGATCTTAGCCGTATTATGTTAGAATGAGAGAACAGCTGAATGAATCTTCTAAAGGATTAAATCTAATTTAAGAAGAAGTTGGGAGAACCGGGGTGGAAGTGATATAAAAAGAGCAGACAAACTAAGACAAACCGCCGTACCCTGGTTGCGTCCGTATTCCACCAGCCAGCCGGAAATACAGATGATGTCCTGCAATACGGCTTCGGGCAGGTGTTCCAGGACCACCTCCTCCTGCAGCTCTATGTCTTCGTCCACACTGATGGCGTCCAAGATCAGAATGGGGGGAACGGGTTTACTGTAGCGGGTCAAGAGGCTCCGGAACTCCGCCTCCAGCAGCTCTTTCCCTTTCTCAAAGCGAGCTTTCTGAAGAGAAAAAAAAAAACAACAACAAAAAAACTGACTAATCAGGGTGTTTTAAATGGAAATAGACACAGAGGTCAAAGGAATTCTTTAAATTTTTTTCAATTACCTTTCTAAACTAAATTTTACAGTTTATAGTGAATTTTGATAAGATTTCAAAGAAATATAACATTTTCCCCAAGCTGAAAAAACAGATGGATGAACAAATGGATGGATGAATGGTAGATATTTGAATATCTACCATTTTGGTAAAAAGGATAAAACATAAAATCTAAAAAAAAAAAATCAAATGTTTTACATTAGCAGTTTATTTTATCATACAAATCCATTCTTGAAAAAAACGCTTCAACCAAATCAAATCTTCCCAGATTTTTGAAGACTGTGTGGGATTTGTGTGATGGGTATGATTCAGACTGTTGAACTGAAGGAAAAAAAAAAAAAAGAAAAATGACATAATCACAGATTTCAGAAGATAGTTACCACTGTGTTAAGTTCCGGGCTGTCGGGGTTGTTGTCCTGAAAGTATTCTACAGCTTTCTGGATCCTTGCAATGCAGGCGAGGTATTCATCCAGTCTGCCTGAAGGTCTTGAGAAAAAGCAAGTACATGATATCCCAGTAACTGCTTGCAGCAGAATTTAAAAGGTGGAGCTAATTCCTTACCCCTCTCTGATTATCCTGTCGGTGTCTTTGGCCACGTGGTAGTAGCTGATGACATGGTCCAAGCAGGACAGAGTTTTGTCCACATTCTCCTGCAGCCTCTGCAGGTTCTCAGTCTGCTTGTGGACGGGGATGATGGAGTTCTCCAGCTGCATCAGCCGTCTCTCAAACGAAGACAGGATGGAAACCTTACAAAACGAGAACAACAGAACAGGTCAAAAAAACCCAGATGAGAGGTTCAACTGAAGTTTATGTGTATAAAAAAATGGAGCCAACATACAGCACGCATACAGGAACCTGTGATACAGATGTGTAAAATGGCCACGAAATGTCATATTTTATTGCAATAGCATGATTTCCAACTTTGGACCTCTGAGAAACAATCCATTCGCCTTTCTTCTTAATTTAAGAAGAAAGGTGACTTTCTGGTTTACCTCCGGTTCAGGATTGGCTATACACATGGCATGAGATAGTTGTTGCCCATATTCTGGGTGTGTGACCATATCGTACCAATATTGTACTTTTTCTATATTCTGTGCATTTATTAGCCCCTGCTGACTTGTTCAACAGTTTGGTTTGCTTCAGTTGTTTTTAAAGTGCTCTATAAATGAACTTTAACTTGACTTCACGTGTAAATCTCCCTTAAGGCTGCTTGTCAACCGTTTTCTTTTGCCGGTTTGTCTTCAACACAACTTTTCATTAATATGTGTGGATAGCCCTCTCTGTAAATATGTTTTATTTTTCTTTCTTTTTTTAAATGTCGCTGTATGTTTTAGTATCTAAAAATAAAATTACAATAGACCAAACTCAGAGACTGAAAATAAAATAATAATCCTTACAATATAGCAAAAGCAAGATCAAGGTGTTATTGTCAATAAGTAAGCAGTAGTAGTTAGTAGAAGTGGCAGTCTGTTATGTTTTGGACAGCAGTAAACAGATCTTCTCACCATGCCTTTGGTCAGCTGATCGCTCTTCTCCAGGTTCTCCCGGATGAATGACAGCGTCTCCTGTTCCTGTAAAATTCCCACAGTAAATAATCCCGTCGTCACACATTATCGGACACCACAACATTATAGTTTACAGTCTGTATGCATTTAAACATCCTGTTTGTTAGCTAAACTGTGAATTTAGCATAGATCTCCTCTTCCTGTCCAGCCAAACTGACCTGCTTCAGTTTCTCCTCGATCTCTCGCTTCCTGGCGGACGCATCCTCGGTAGGAATCATCCTGGATGTAATTCCCATCAAAAGACGGTCTCCAGAGGAAGAAGAACAAATTCTCTGGACTGTTTAAATCATAAAAACAATAAACCAAAGCTGCTGTTTCTAGGAGCTAAAGGAAGCTACTATAAGCTAGGTTGGTTAGCCGTTATAGAAAGGTAGCTTCCGCCGAAGTTTCAGAATAAAATAATAAATTAACTTGAAGCATTTTGCGTACGTTTCTGGGGACATTAAGCACATTAACTAAAAAAGAAAAAAAAAAGTTATCAATTTTGAATTGAACATGTTTTCTATTTCTTACTGCCATGACTGATCAAAAGAGACATGTAGATCACAGTAGCGCTATTGGAAATTTGGCCTTTGACGCTTTCTAAGACTGCAGTAAAGCTAGCCGCCTTTTCGAAATGTTCACATGCGCGACAACACAAGACATTTTATCCCCCTAAGCCTAAGTTGCCGTGCTTATTGCTGAAAAACTTTCAGCAGTATTATTTATTTAGTAGCACAGCCGCTTAGGGGAAAAAATAATGTCCCTGATGTGACATTCTTGATGTGTTGTCTTTTCCGTACCCCAAATTTCCCTTTTAGAATAAATTATATATATATATACACACACACACACACACACACACACACACACACAACTATGTAACATACTAAAATAGACACCAGAGGGCGTTGTTTGAAAAACTAAAGCACCCAAGTATGGAAGACCAAAACTGACATAATAAAATAATAAATGTATAAATAAAAGAATAAATATATAAATAAAGTAATAAATAAAACCATAAATATATATTTTGATAAGAAATAAAAGCATACATATGCATTTAGTTTTTCCTTTTCCTTACACGAGTTTCCGTCGAGCAATGTATACATTTTCCTTTTCATTTCCTCTAAACGTGTCAAGAAAAATAGATATTTTGCTTTGTTTTTTTGCTTCTCCCTTTTCTGCTTGCTGTATTTCTGCTTGCTGTATTTCAGCTTGGTATTTTTCCGTTTGCTGTATTTCTGCTGCATCAATATGTTAATGAGGAGAGCTGTCCAACTTCTCTACTATTGGCCAATAGAGCTTTGGAACCACCATCAATGCATGAGACGTTGTTGGGCGATTCTTTACAGCAAAGCTGCAAACCTTGTGTGTTTTTGTTCCATTACTATTCAATTTAAATTTAGGGTTTAGAACTTTCAATGACGGTCTGTTTTTATTCTTTCCTGACATGCACACACCTGAACTAAAAGCAGGTTTACTTTCGTTTCTGGATAATAAATTAGCATAAATAAAAACAGGGAAGTAGTCAGAAAATAAAGTCCCAAATGCATTTGCCCACAAGATATTCCTCATAGTTTGTTTTACTTACATATTTACAAGCAATACTTTACACAGCCTGTTGTGCAAGAAAACTTCTTTACAAAGCATCTGAAAAACTGCTTAAAGTTGCATTAAATTATTGAAAAATAAGAAACAAAAACACAAACTAAAGATATATTTATGAGACTACAACACAAACTAGTCAGGTTAACATTGCAGGTTTTTGTTACTCATGTCTGAGGTGTTAGTAAAGAGTGTTTATTGCGCAGGTTCAGTTATTGAAAAACAGCAACCAAAACCTCTGAATAAAACATGAAAATAACTCAGAGGATTTGAACATTAAATTCAAAACAAAACCAATGTCTTTAGTCCATGTTGGAAAGATCCCTGTATCCACTTATTCTACGATATTAGGAAAATTGCAGACGTGCAAAACTCTACGATTCCTCTTCTTTAGACAGTGTCTGTGGATGACAAAAATATCAGTGCTACTTTAGAAAAACAACAGAGAAAGAACATCTTCAGAGTCATTTGATCTGAAGTCCCCTCACCTGTTTCAGGAACTGTCGGCCAAAATAATTAGTGGCCATGTTCTTTAGGCTGGTCTTTGCTCCCACTTTACAACGCACATATCCGTACAGATTAGCTCCTTGCAGCACCAAACCCATGATCACTACAGGCTGAAGAAGAACACAGTACTGTCACTAATGGTTTAACAGTGTTAATATCCACATTATTTCTTCCTTTGAGAATAAAAAAAATATCAAAATATTGCAACTTGTACTTTATACAGTGATCATTTTTGTACAGTGTAGGTCAGAGGTTTACATTCACTCATAATGGACATGAAAGTCATTATTTCTGGGTTTTAAATGATTTACTTGCAGTTGACTTTTTCAGGTTGGAATGATAACTTCAAGGAAATTTAAAACAATGAAATGAAATTTGGTTCATACGTTTCAGTTCAATCCAAGTTTTCTCTCAATAACACAAGTCCAGAACTGTAGCTGCAGGTTAAAATATATATGTTCACTCCCAGTAATATTTAGTTACATAATCCTTAAGTTGCACTGATGCTTCAAATAACACTTTCCTTAGCCATCAACAAGCTTCTGGCATCATTCTGGATGGATAACAGCCCTCTCCTCTTTGCAAAACTGACAGAGTTCTAACAAACTAGGTGGTTTTATGACAGAGATCAAATTTAAATATCAGTTCATAAAATTTAAACTGTTATGATCCATTTGATGAGTACGTCTGAACTGTTCTTGGAAGTTTCCCCACTGTTTCATTGGCTTAAAGTTTAAGATCAGTATGAACTGGTGACTTTCCAGAGTGTTTCCTGAATATTCTGCCCCAAAAGTGTTAAACTTCAGTCCTTGAGGGTCTGGTGTCCTGTAACTTTTAGATGCAGGACATCTAAAAGTCCTGCATCGATGACCCCTCTACCAATTTCGTTTCATCCTAGGGAGACAGTTTGGGTCAAATTGTTAAAAACTTGGACAAACTTTGGTGTTCCAACAGGATAATAAACTCAAAACACATATTAAAACTGGTTTTGGGAGGCCTTTATTAAACCTCCTGAATGGCATTTCTAAAACCCTGACTATGATTAAATGGCACAAAACCACATATTTAATGGGTGGATTTAAATAAGCTCTATCAATTGTGATTAAAAAGAGTGGTGGTCAAATATCAAGCCAGAATTCATTCAGGACCTGGTCTGTAGTAATCAAAACATGATGTGGTTGAGATGCAACTTGCTAACGGACATTTATCCAAATATTACTGGGTCGGTACAAAAAAGAACACACTTATGAATTGCAGTTGTGTGTTATATAATCATTCCATTCCAAAAAATAATGGCTTCAATGAATCCTAAAGGCCAAAAATTACTGACATTCATATATGATGGGTGGATGTGAACTTTGAACGAATCTGTATCTACTCCATGAAGCAACTTACCATCCATTTAACCTTAAATGAAAATAGTGTGCTAAAGGCGAAGATTCCCCAGATGACCGGGCAAACTATCAGTCCAAGCCAGAAGATTCGGGACTCTGAATCTGACGTTTGCTGCTTCCCAGCACCCTGAAGGAAACAGGATATTCTCACAGTTACACCATCTGTGAATACCATAAGGGCCACTGACAGTAAACGGATGCATTTATCAAACTCATATAGCCCCAGATGTCAACATCGTGAGAGGTTAAAGGCCTGGAAGTGAACTGGGTAAAACAGCAGAAAGAAGAGAAACCTCAAACCTTCCGCGATTCAAACACCCAGCGGCTTTGCCCGTCATCATCCACCTGATTCCACCACCGCAGACCAACCATCAACCTGCCTGTGATGTTCTGGAAACCAACATTTCACACACAGACATTTTAACATAGTGAAAGAGAAAACACTGTTTCTGTTAGTGTGTCTCCACCGCTGTATTGAAACCGAAATTCTTGACATAACTTTAGTCTTTCTTGGAAATCTAACTCTAGAAACGGAGATAACTCTTATCAAAGTGAATTGAAACCTTTCTTAGATGTGCTTGATAGTTTATCATTCTTAATCCTTGTTTTCAGTTCTTCAATTACGAGCAAAGGAATTCATTAACCACAGCTGATGATTTAGGTTGAAGTAGGACAAACTCAAGTGAGACATAAAAACTTCATTCTCTACAGATAAAAAGCATGCTTGGCTACAGCAGTGGAATGCAGCCCTCATTACAATGGTGCAAATCCAATTGTAATGTAACTCTGTAACTCTGTCAAAATATCTTCTGAAAATGAGACCTATGAAGTCAAAGACAATTAGAAACCTTAACCCATTTTAGGCATTTCCTGCTTTCTATTTTCCCAAGAATAAAATACATATAAACACATACTAAACAAGTCTAACATGCAACTTAACTTCCCTTTAGAAACAATAAAGAAATTTTGAATTGAACTGCAGCCATAAGATTAGTGGACACCCATGTACAGGAACTACTTTGGTTCAGCTTAGCATAGATATCAACCAAATTATTTATAATTTTTGACAATTTAACAAATGCTCATTTTCTCTAATTTGATCAAAGAAAATTAAAATTACCACCAAGCTGTTTATTCAAAGCCTCTGAGCAAAGTGATGCAAAAAAAAGAAGCGTTTCTGACGTCTTTAGCATACAGAAGGGAGCTTTTATCCTCATTGATTACATAAACAGAATGCTTTATTTAACTACTTTAAAACATAGCCCTAGGACAGTAAAATAATGCCCACCTTTACAGTCCAGAAGTCACAGGAGAGCAGAAGGATGATCGTGACCATGGAGGCGATGAAACTGCCACTGACGAGCTCACAGAACAGGTAGACGAGCGTAGCGCTGACTCTGAAGAAGAGGTGGAAGAAGGATGCCACCGGATGCCTGCCACAGATTTATAGCACAATTACACCATAATTTAAAATCTACTCACTACACCCATTACTACTGCCAGATACAGAAGAAAATTATTTGTTTTGGGAAAAAAAAAAAAATCAAGATAATCTAAACAAGACATGGCTAAAAAATATTTTATTTCTAAGCTCAATAATGTGACCATGTAGGTAAAATTATTGACAACCTAACAACAAAGATGCAGAAATGGAATTCAGCAAGCCAGAGTCTCTGGAGAGAAAACTCAAAGCAATACAACCTAAAAACATGTAGGATAATACTTTTGCAGATACAACAAAAATGACAAAAGCAGAAGGTGGTATTTGTGAGTGATCTGTTTAGAAATCAGCTGAAAGAAAAGCCACACTAAAACCACACTAATATCATGAAATTAAATGAATTTATTAAGGAGAAGCAGTCATTGACTGTGGAATAAGTTTGTGCAACACTTTTTCCTCAACCGAGGAAAGACAGGAAAGACTCGTTTGAATCATTTTTGATGATGGTTAATACAGAAAAAGATCCATGATCCATCCTGTAAAGCTGAGCTACTATGCAAAAAATTAATACTAACTGATGTAAAAGCTTATTGAAAAGACTGTTCATGACTCAAAAAGTCAAGACGTAAATGACACTTTATAACTAATTTTTTCTTCTTCTTCTTGATACGGAAAAAAAAAATCTAATCTCTAACAACTATTTTATTACGCTTTGTGTAAGTAAACAGAATGATCACTTGTTTGATAAATTACCATAAGTAGGGTGGGACATGTTTTATTCTTCTACTCCATTAAAAACAACAGCTCAGTAGAACTAAAACTGTCAGTTATTTATTTTTTTTGTCTCCATAAAATGGCAAACAACTGACTCATTTGCCTGAATGCTGTATACATTGAAATAAAAAAACTGTGACAATATTTGCTAGGTACACTCAAGCACGCATACAGAAAGTTAATCCCATCAGGACTCTGTCAACTTACTTGATATTCTTCTTTGACCTTTTCCCTGCATCCTCCTCGGCATCAAACAGAGACACGTCTTCATCGTTGGTATCCTGAGGAATCAATAAGAAAGAGGCTTTATCCTCAGAGACACAGACTTAATTCGAAATAAAACTCAGACGTGTCCATATGGACTGATCAGAGGTCACAAGAGTCTGAGTGAAAGCCCTGTTGGAGCTGAACCTTTAACACACACTGTTAGGTTGAACTTTCTGCTGCTTGTAAGAGCACCTAAAATTTTAGCCTTGTGTTAAAAACAAGGTCAGAAATCAACAGTAACATTTATCATCTTATTAAATGAGTTGTTTTCTGTAAATAGACCTGCATACCAACATACAGTATACAGCTAGAGCAAATAACTTTGATCCGTAAAATCTGAAAAATACTGATCAAAATTACTTTACATACAAGAAACTGGAGGGATCCCAAGATTTTCGCTTCAATGTTGTAAATTAGTTTTACAATTAACATGCGTCCGTTAACCGCAATTACAAATAGAGAACAAATACACTTTATTCTATCTTCTATTTGTGTATTTGTGTAAATACACAAATATTTGTGTAAATACATTTTTGTGTATTTGTGTACACTCAAGTGTACACAAATACACAAATGCTCTCTATATTACAGAGAACATATTTGTTCTCTGTAATATAGAGAACAAATATGGTATTTGTTCTCTATATTACACTGTCGTTGTCAGTGTAATATAGGAGAGTGTTTTTATATTTGTTGGCAGATGTGAAGCTAACGTTAGCCACCTTTCGCTGAAATACAGATTCTAGTTAAGACATTACTAAACATAAACGTCGAGTACATTATAAAACATACAGACGAAAAGAACACCCTTCACGGACTTAATACAAAACACAAGCAAATGTTGATTTCAGACAAAATTTTTCAGAACTTAACATGTAGCTGCTATGTTTAGCATACTAACACTATTAGCAAGTTAGCTGTTCGCCTTCACTGGAAATAAGAAAAAACAACCTTTATCAACAGTTTTCTTCACAACATCACAGAACAAGCATAAACTGTGTGATATGTCTAAATTTAAATAAAATAAGTGAGTATTTTCCACTTACTCCTGTTAGCATGATGAAGTTTAGCTCTTCCTGGTTACATAGTCTGTGACACGTCACATTACGTGACGCGTTAGTTACGTGACTGACGCCACTACGTCAGTATGGCGGTTCTATTAAGCGAGTGAAAGCCCTTTGTGGAATGTGTTCTGCACAGTAAGTCAAAATCGGGTAAATTCTTTGTTAATAATTAAAAGTAATAAACAGTGTTCCTCTTTCTGACTGATAATTTACCTCTCCTCTCTTCTGTACAACACAAAATTGATTTCAACAGGACTCACTGTGATTAGTATTAGCTTTTAATAATCTACTGAGTTTACAATTTAATTTTACAGTAGATGCAAGCTATAAAAAAGCAACATACCTCGTGAAAGGCATGTGCAATCTGTTCACATTGGTCAATACAAAACACACCAATTTAGTATTATATGAAAAACTGCAATGGAGCAGCTTGCAGTGCTTTGTACAGAAAATCATCTGCCTCCATTTATGAACTATTACAATGACTGTTTCTGTTCACTTCTCCACAGCAAGATTGAAATTGATGCTAGAAGCTATAGAAATTTGCAGAGGTAGAGGAATACTGAGAATAAAGATCAGAGACAGCATGGAGCAAGACTGAGAATATATGCGAGAAAGAGAGAAAGTGGAAGAGTGAAGCCACGTGTACTGAAGATGAATGAGTTTGAATGAATGAGAAGAAAATGAGGACAAAGCGGCATGAATGGAGACAAGTGTTAAGGATGATTGACAGAAGAACTAACAGGAAGGTTTACAACATGGTAGTGATAAATGCTGTGGTGTATTGTATCAAAGTTGCAAAGCTGAGATGGTTCAGATAAGTTTTTGTCATGTTAGTGGAACATGATGTGAAACAAGGGTCGTTTATAGAAATAAACATGGTAAGCTGAAAAATTGATCTATGTGAACAAAGACTTCCTTTACTACAAACTGAAAAGCAATTTTTTTATTTCCATGCAAAACAGTAACAGAAAATCCTCCAGTAACAGTACTCCCAAAGCCAAAAATATAATTCATAAGCACAGGAACATTGATTTTCCAACTACGCAAACAGGTTGAACATGTCAAAAGTTCCCATGTTTCCCTTTTTCAGATGTAATCATGGAACAGTTCAGTTTTTTTAAGGTTTTATTGTTTAGGATTGTGAATCAAAAGGTCCATCTTCAGGTGAAGTAGAGGGAGAGGGGCTTTTCAGCGGTAACGGTTCCCCAGGAGCCACCAGAACTACAATATTCTCTTTCTTGGGCAGGAAGAAAGCCGGATAAAGAGGCTCTAGAAACTGGGCCTGGTACTGGTGAAGGAGTGTCATGGTATTGTCCACCCCATAGAAAGAAAGAAGGCCTTGGGAATAGTCAATGTAAACACCAATTCGAGTGAACCTCTCCACGTTCAGTGGTGTCTCCTTGTCGCTGTGCCACGCCGAGTAGGTTCGCCCGTTCCACTGGAGACACCAAGAGAAGTTGTTTCCTGTAATGCAGCTGCTGCTCTCGTCCCCCTTCCGGTCAATGCTCTTGTATGTGACCCCGACATGCGTGCCGTCACCGCTAACATCGACCTCAAAGTAGTGCCGACCTACATAGAAGCTTTCAGCAGCCAGGACCTGCCGATGGTTCTCAAAGCGTTCAGGAACATCGGGATAAGGATGCTGCCAGGGCGTGGTGTTGGTTACCTTCTTGTTCTCCTCAGTCAGGCGGAGGAACTTGTGGGCCGTGCTGGCATCGAAACTTACTTGAGCGGCATCTAGAAAGAAATGCTTAACAAGTTAGTTGTGTTGCAAAATAATTGAGATAAAGGCGCTGACAGAACAGAGCTTAGACTCTTGGGTAAATTCATGAACTATTTGTGTGTTCAAAATATGTGCAAGGCAGAGTTTACAAGTCCTACAAGTTTTCAAAGTGCGCCCAAATGGAGATCTGCCCTCCCAAAATATTCAACCAAACTACACCACCATCAACAGTTATAAAAGTTTGAATGACAGATTAAAAGGTATAACTAGCTAACCACAGTCTGTTCTGTAGTTGGAATCTATAATGCCATTCATGCTGCATATAAATGTAAGCAGGAAGTCTATATTATATAGGAAGTCTATATTAAATATTTGTCCATTCATTTTTCATTACACTAGCAATGTCAGTGGGGGCTGGTTTCTACTTCCAGCAGTCAAAGTGCAAAAGATTATGTACATTCTGGAAAGACTGCCAGATCATCCTAGGGACATACAGGAAAGACCAACATAGATGTACACACTTAAACTGAAGGACAATTTGTAGTAGATAGCAATTCTAAATTGAATGTTATTGGACAGTGGGGAGAGAGCTGGATTTTGGAGAAAGTGAATTTCTTAACACTAATGTGGCGTATGAAATCATAACTATGTACTCTGACTAAATGTCACTTACACTGGAGAAAGTCAGCACGTGTCTTTGGGTCGCGTTTGGATCCGTCATGCTTGGCTGCGGTATTCGTTTGGACTGTTATCTTTATTCCTATTTCATCTGGAACAGAACAACCAAAAACATTCCATTTAAGCAAGTATTCAAAGCCTCCGTGCTCCTAAAGATGATCTTTTTTAAATAACGTGCAAAAACCAGTGACCTAGTTGTCATGTGTCTTGCACTCAAGCATGCACCAAGGCATTCCTTAGCTAGAAATTCTTTACATGTGTGAACATGCTCAAGCAGCCAAAGAAACGACTGATTGGACTGCAATTTCTCTGGTGCTAACTTTAGGTTTACTCACTATTGTTGCATTTTTCCTTGATCTTCTGAGTGTATGTAGACACCAGCATGTCACAAAGATTGCTTGTGGACTCCTGGATCACCTGACTGAAGGAGTCCAAACGATCCTCCAGGCCAACGTAGATACCAGATAGAGAATTATCAGTGGCTTCTTTCTTCCACTCAGCATATTCCTGAGAAACAAAGAGCAGTTCAGAAATGAACAAGGCCTTTGGATGCTGAGGACTTCTGTCTTCATGGTTTCATCCATGAAGATTAGATAACTAATGCAGGAATTCAAAGACTATAATGACACATTTTGTGTAAATATCCCCCAAAATTTAAAATTATCTCTCTTGACTTAAAAGGCCAATTCACTCTGACAGTTTAAAGCAATTCTCAATCTTTCACGTAACATGGTCAAATCTTTGTAAAGTTTAAGATTTATTTTTGTTCATCTCAAGCACATTGTCCAAACATGGAGGAAACATACAAACTTGTCTGTCTTGGTGGTGTGCTGTATCTTTAAATATATGGTACTGAAGTTCAATACAATTTGCTCATTCCACCTTGCCGTCCTTTTCGGTCATTTAAACTGCTGCTATCCAACTTCCTGTAGCACCTAGCTTTATTGGGTTAAACTGAATGTCCTTCTGGCACCTTTCTTTGAGTGTGTCGTGGTTCATGAAGAAATTACTTCTCAGTTCATTTTAGTTGATATTGCTAATGAATAATTGTTATTTGGGTAACTGTACACAATTCAGTCAATTATCCACTGTGGCTACGTGCTAATTCAGGGACAGTAATTGCTGAAGTCTGAAATTAACGCAGTCTGTGGGTTTTTTTAGATGGAAAATTCAAATGAGAATGGCAAACTGATGGCACCGATTTATAACTGGGATAAAATTGGAACAAATGTAGTTGATTTTGAATCTGTCTATATGATTGGATTTACAATGTTCTTCTGTAGACCTATATTAAACAGATTTTGAAATTATTTTTGTAAAGGTGCTTGACCTCACCTGCAGGAAATCTACATCATTTTTATTTTTGGAAAGCTTCTCCGTTTGGGCCTGAGCTTTTTTCAGCTCTGTGTACTTCTGCTCCAGGTGAACCTGGATGCCATCGGCTTGCTTCAGCGCCTGGCTCTCCTCAGCCTCCAGGATCTCCGTCACCTCCTTCTTGGCCTTCTCCACCATCACTTGAAGCTCCTGGAACTGGCTCTCGATCACAGTTCGTACCTTTGTCACTGATTGCTGCGAAATATAACATGCAGAAAATGCAGTGAAGCAACACGGTGATGTGACATACCTACCCAACCTCAGAAGGCAAATATTTGTTACCTCACTACCATACGGCTACTACAGCATTCCTCTGACCTCACAGAGAAACCTGTTTTTCCAGGGCAGCTTCAAAACTTTTACACCAAAAATAGCTGCTTCACCCACATATTTAACAAAACTATTACGACATGTTTTCGTCATACACCTTGTGAATCATTTTACAGATTAGTCATGTGTTATTTTTACCTCGATAGAAACTCTGTTGTCTTGGAGTTTGCTGATGGCGTTGTCTCCTGCCGTAACCATCTTCATCATCTGCGTCTGTTTCTCGCTGAGCTCTTTCTGTGATCATAAGAAGGAAAACAGAGATCTGAGAAAGTCTCATTAAAGCCATGATACAAGCAGTCACACTGAAAATATGCAGACATATGCATGTAGACATTTCATTCTGGTTTTCCCCATTCTGTTGCGGTGTAACTTTATATTAACATCTCTCTAATACACATTTCTTTCAAAACTTTCATCTATTGAAAATCTAGCAAGACAGGTCGAAATTCCTCAGGCAGGTCCAGACAACTCGGAGGAGATCAAGCTACTCTGAGATTCGTCTCCAATAAGATTCAGACCCCGAGGGAAACCTTAATCTCAGTTTCCTCTTCTTGAGTAGGCGTGTCCTTAAAAGTTAAAAACGTATTAAACTAGTGCAGAAATTCATTGCCTGTGGAATTTGTTCTGAAAAAGGGGTCTAACACAGGAATGGCATGGCAGTGACACTGCAGGCAAGAGTCTGAAAGGGTTCTGATATGTTTATTAAATTAATGTTTAGTCCTGGTTTGAGAAACACAGAAGTTCCAACTAGCAGACAGTTAATATTACATTTAGTTCTTTAAATTTAGGTTAAAAGGTAAAAAAAAATGTCTCTAACAAGATAGGGACATCAATTCACACATTTGTATTTTATAGGTCATCTTTCAAATATGTATATTGTGGGGAAAGGATAAATGTTGTGAAACCCACCACCCAAAACATCACTTCTTATTGTCATCGTATTATTCCAACCCCACTTCTGTTGTCATCCTCTTCTCTAAAAAGCTTCAGAACTGAGATGCCGCAGAAATCAGCTACCCCAGAAGATGAAGCTTCTCACCTTAACCTATTCTGCTAATAACAGGAATGTCATCAGAGGCCCATATGCAAGATCTTATTTTTAAATATCATATGGCCATCGGTGAAGGTGGACTAGTATAATGAAGTTTTACCTTTCAGCTGGTTATTTAGCTGGATTTCCCAGGCCAACTTGACTCTGGGAAGCAATTATAGACTTTAAGGTGAGAGGACCAAAGAAAACGTCACACCTTGCCTAGAAAAATGAAACCAAGTGCCCCTCCTGGAGCCTGATCTGGATAAGGGGGCTTTAAATCCTTGTATTTCTTCTGGCTGTGCACAACAACAGGGAGTCTCTTTCCTGTGACTCTACCCCTCACCCAGAGAAACTTCAAGGTATGGTGTGGGAGGTGAGGCTGTGCAGATTCCGGGCATCTTACTCTGGTAACAAACAATCTGTGCAGAACATTGAGAATAAAAAGTATTTTTTTTTTCTTATCTACTGATAACTGTATCATCACTTTTCTTCTCGTTTCTCAGACGGGAAATGTAATTGTTCTCTCTTCTTTTACAGCTAATAAACAGTTTGAGGTTTTGCAACTCCACCATGTGAGAATAACAGGTGTCTCTGTAGGAATCTGACTTAAGCTGAGGGTCGGACATAGAGATATCTTATGGCCTTCACAGCGGACACAGACACAGGATTACTGTTGTGATTAGAACAAGTGTTCCCTGATGAATGGGGAAGTTTAGAAACAGCTGTGGTGTTAAATCCTACTTCTTCTTTAAAGTGAAATGTTTGAAGGAATTTTTCAGTTCCTGTATTTAAAGTTCTCATTTTTATTTCTCAAACTACACTGAAAAACCATCTAACACACTAAAATACAACAAAGCATGGTAGGTTTTTTTTTTTTTTTTTTTTCCAAACAATTGGGATTGGGATCCATTTAAACTGCCATGTTTTATTGAGAACCGATTTTTAAAGTTACCATGTAGAATTTAATCTTAATTTAGTAACAAATCCTGGAGACTTAAAGATGGTCACTTGCCTCTATCTGTCTCCGAGCCTCCTCCACAGGGGCTGTCTTGTGACCTTGGTGCTCCTCTTTCAAACAGTCTTGACAGATGCAGCAGGCATCAGCGCAGCAGAAAAGCTCCAAGGGCCACTTGTGACTCTCACAGGTACGCCTCTCAATGTCCCTGAGCGGCTCCACCAGCCTGTGGTTCTGAAACTTTGGGTTCTCCAGGTGAGGGCGGAGGTGGGCCTCGCAGTAGGACACCATACAGGTGAGACAGGACTTCAAGGCCCTGCAGGGGGTTTCGATGCAGGAGTCACACACCACATCATCGGGACCCAGTGGCTCCTCCTTTGCTTCCTCTGGTTCTGGCCCCTGGTCAGTCTGTGGCTCTGGTTTTGTCTCACTCTCTACTGGGGCTTTGGGGGCCTCAGACTCCATCAGCTTTCCTTGTACTTTGACTTGCTCCACAGTCTTTGGGTCTTGACTTTGTTCTTCTTTGGTTTTCTCAGGAGAAGCAGCAGCTGTCCCATTCTGCTTAGGCCCATTGTCAGGAGCTGGTTTGACAGCAGGACTCTGAAGGCACTTTGGACATCCTTTAGCTTTGTCTCCTTGACAGGAATCGCAGACGGAGTGACCACAAGCTGTGGGCTTACATTCGCTCAGATCACCTGAGCAGACCCCGCACAGGTTCCGCTGTTTGGGAGCAGGAGCTGCCTCCACCGCTGCTGGTTCTGCCATGTCTCTGCCTGCCTGCTTCTCTCCCAACCCTCAGAAAATAACAGGCTGAGCCGCTTTTATCAGCTCTCAGTTCCCGGTTCAAACTGAAGAGCATGAAAACCACACCTTCTTTCAGGGCTCATAGTTTCAGTCTAAAAGAAACCTCCCACTAAACACTCACATGCAAACTTACACCCACAGCCCTTGCCTTCGTCAGTGGGTGGAGCTCACAAACCAGCAACAGAGGCTCCAGAACATCTGAGAGCTTCATTTAGCTTTGAAGAAAAAGATCAAAGATTATGGTCAAATTGACTAGGGACTTATGACATCTTTCAACTGAAAAATGCGACTGCCATGATGCAGGATCTGTCACCGGGCCTGCTGAGGAATTTGCCGCCTTTAACAGACTCAAATGTCTGCTGCTTAAAAATCAAGAGCAGATGCAAATACTGAGCCTCCCAGGAATTTGAGTTGATCTGTGCTACCACCAGGTGTCCAGCAGTGGTGTAGCCATGATTTTTCCCAAGTCAATTTCTGCTCTAAATCCATAGTCTCATAATGAACAAGTTGATAGATGACATCATTGTGTTTGTGAACTGCTTTGTGTTCACTTAGGTAATTGTTGTTCGACTCCAGTCCCCAAGTGTCGGTGTCCTGCACGTGTGAAATGTGTCCCTACTCCAACACAGCTGACTCAAATCATTAAATCAGCTCCTGAAAGACACCGCTGACTTGTACTGTGAATTAAACCGAACAGATTCCCTTTTGAAGTGCTCGTATGTCGTCCTGTTTTCACAAATTGTCTGAAACAGTATGGTGGAAAATGTTACAATAAGGTGTGACTTTAATAATCTGATTGTCTATGCCAGAGGTTCCCAAACTGTGGAGCGCGCCACCTGGTGGGGCGGGGGGACGCGGGAAGCCATCTGGATGGATAAAAAAAACCCAACAAAAAAACAACAACAAATAAAACCATGAACACGTATGCGCTCGGTTTTTAAATTAGAATGGCCAACTCTCTGTTATTCCTATGTCAATTTGATACAGTAGGAACTTCCACACTTCCCATATGTGTGTCCTCTGTCAGTTTTATCAGCAGTTAAAACTGTTTAATCCGTTGTTAACATGTCGTAACCTGTTTTTCCGAGCCGCCTTTAAATGCAACATGAGCGCTACGACACTCGCGCTGGGTTTACACCTGTGCGGCAGTGAAGGAGACCTGCTGCTGGTGTGCGGAGCTACGCAGGTGTGTTAGAATCATGGCAGCAAACCAGCAAAACGCAAAGAACTTTTCACAGTTTTTCCCTCCAAACTAACCAACTGAGTTGAGTAAAGCTGTTGGATGCAGGTAATGTTAGCTAAAAGATGACTAGCTAATATCAATACATCACCTTAAGCTTAACAAGTGGTCTGCAGGCTACCGATGTTGTTGTGTATGTCCAGCAACGTACATTCATTTTGCCCCCAAAAGAAGTCGATTTCCCCCCACCCGCTCATTCTTTAGAGACAGGAGTCTCCTCCCGCCCCCTCACAAACGTCATTCAACCAGACAGCTATTTGTAAACCATAGGGGGGGCCCAGAAAATGTTTGGAAACCACTGGTCTATGCTATGTCTTTATTCTAAGAGTTTATGAACTGTCACCAATTAACTTGTCTGGGTTGCATACCCAGGGTTAGATGTCGTTTTTTGCAGCTGCTCGGGAGCCAGACTGTCTCTCCAATGTTTAGAATTTCTTGTTCTTGCTATAAAAGTATGATGTTGGCTGCCTCTGTCTTATTTTAATCTGACCTGTCCATGACTATTTGATATACTTATGTGTATGGTATAAAATAAACCCGGCAGTGATTTTCACCTAACATTAGTTGGAAATTATTTTTTTCCACAACACAGGTGACCAATTTAAGCCACATTCTATACATTCTATAAATGTTTTTTTCAGTTATTTTTTTTGTTTGTAACCCAGAATGTAATAAAATATAAAATTCAAACACTCATGGGCTTTAACATGAAGCTCATACCTGAAGGTGGTAATAAATGAACTCAAAACAAAACATTTACACCAACATTCATAGGTCAATATTTCTCACTGACATTCCTAGTTAAACAACAAAAACATGTAGCTGAGCTTTCATGTGCAGGTAGAAACAAAACAGAGCTATTGTTGGGGTTTCTTTTTTCTGAAAGTTTATTTATATAGTTCAGCCCATACGGATACACCAAAAATGACCTCTGACAACTTCTGTTGCATAATTTCAGCTTTTAATTTGATAAGCAAAAGAAGATTAAGCTATAAGTGACAAAATGTCCCAAAGTTGTGCTCTTGTCTTTTTTTCTTGTCTGCTGCCTAAAAGCTGAGATCTGGACTCAGTCTATTGTTGGGTGCTACTGCAGTATGCATGTAGGAGCTCACACAGAGGCACAAGTCCATATAGGCTTTCAGTGCTGGATAGGAGTAAAGGAACGCACAGCTTCTTGCTGTGGCACACTCACAGCAAGAAGCCACAGTTACATGATGACGTGTAACAGCAAGAACAATAAATGTTTGGTTCATTCTTAAGAAATATTCATATAGCGATGTTTAATCACATTTTTATCTCTTATCTCACTTCAGTGAAATATGCTTTAAGCCGTGCCTCTACCAGTCAGTATTGCTCTAAAGAAAGCTTGCTTTCAGCTGTGAGATGTATGAGGGGTTTCTTGAATGTGTCAGCCAGTTTCAAGTCACCTCACAGCTTCTCAATGAGATCAGGATTCAGGCTTTGACTAGACCCAGAATAAGAAAGACTTTTGACTTCCTTATAGACAACTCCTTGATTTGCTGGTATGTTTTGGTCTATGGTCATGTTAATGGGATCCCATCCTACTTCACTTTACTTTTTTAAAACAATTTCAGCAAAACATTTCCAAACCATGATACACACAGGTATCTGCTTTTACATCAAAACCATCTGAAACCTGCTATAAGTCCTGTAATGCTGCTTAAGGTTTTCCTGAGACATTTTTTAACGTTTTGTGGTCTGCTCCAACAGTTAGCTTGCTTATTTCATTTTTTTTGTTGCTTTTCATGTTCAACTAAGTTTTACTCAGTGAGAAGTGAAAAGAAGTGAACAATGATATAGACAGAAATGAAGCTTTTTGTTTATTACATTTAAATCCAAAGGTAAAAGACCTAATTACAGATGACCGAACAAAGCAAGAACTTGTGAAAGTCATGGAAAGAGCGCAGACAAACTCCGCACAGCATAACAGACATAAAGAAACTAAATCACGGCAGTATGATGCACCGCGTCAGACATCAGCAGAATGGGATTAAAACTTTTAAGTTTTAGCATATGACTGATTAAAAGCCTGAGTTTAAGGCTTAATCCTCTGAAATAAGGTTCCATGATCTCACATTCCAGGATTTTTTTTTTTTTTTACAGAAGATTTGTGCTTTAAAGATTTAAATGATAAAGAGAGATGGGATTAGCTGGTTTCAACAGAATGTGTGGTGGCTAAAAAAAATAGATGTAGCCACTATTTCTGTTATCGGATAACAGGTGGAGTCTGTTATCCGATGACATAAGACTTTTCAGTGAAATAAATCAAATAACTTGCCAATAATGTCATAAAGTTTTGGATTATATAACATAACATTTTTTTCTTATGGTTCACTGCGATACCATAATAACTTATTATACTATGGGCAGAATGTTACATTATTGACTCCAAAATAATATTACATCATTGGCCACTTTTTGCCCAACTCGTTATATTCTACTTAAAATGAGCAAAATGAATATTTTAATATTTTACATTGACCATTATAGCACTGGTAAATGCCTTTAAACAAGGGAAAAGAAAAGAATTTGATGCCTACATTGTGAAAAGATTTGTGCTTTTGGACATAGAAGCCTATCCTGTTTACACCATGCCAACTCTTCATGCAGCAGTCTTCCATCATTGCCTAGTAACTAAAGATTCATCACCTTTACCAGCTTTGTCAAAGTGGAAACGTGACTTTCTAACCTTAGCTGAGGTAGTAGACAGTACATGTTTGAGGTAAGTCAGGATGATGATGGACAGAACCTTTATAAGACAGAAACCAAGTCGAAACAAAAGTGTCAGAGCAATGCTGCTGATTAGAGAAAACGTCTCGGGTTAAATATTGGTGTCTTTGATTAAATCAACAGCTAAACTGTAACTCTTAAAGTCTGTTAGTGTTTTAAAAACCTCTTATAATTGAAGCTATCGACAGTACATATTTTTTTAATGCCTTTCTTGTGTTTCAAAGCAGTTTTAATCAGCACAGTATAAGCTGAAACATGTCATAAGTCCTAAGTAAAGATGACATCATCCTCCCCCAGTCATTGCACTCCCACCAGCTCTGTGATGGGTGGAGCGAACACCATCAACTCCTGGTACTTGGTAAAGAACAGGTGAAGACGGGACAGGTAGGTGTCCTCCTGGTAGGGAAGCTTCTTTTCAATCAGGTACTTGGACACAACAGGCTTCACCTGAACAGAATGAAGCAAGACAGCGGTTATGCATAATCACAGGACCATAAAACTCCTAACGTTTCTACAGTCGTATGTGAGGCCATCTGTGAGACAGCCGAAGCTTGCCCCACATTGGATCATTAACAGGACAATGATCCCAAACAGTAGAAATGGTGAGGGGAAAAAAAACATGTCATGAGGCAGTAATGGTAACTCCACCTTTAAACACATGTTGTCTGACAGGAAGGGGAAGAGGTGGTGTTCTACGTGGCAGCTGATCAGAGAGTGTCCAAACGTCCAGTCCAGCATAGGGTTGCGGGGCAGGTTCAGAACTCCGTGGGTCATCTGGTAAATCCTCTTCGGCCGTTTTGTTGGAGAGAACATTGGTAGACCAATGTGCTGCAACAAGACATGTTTTTTTTTAAATTACTTTTCAGGTTAATCTGATACAACCGCTTTGTATTTTGAGCTGCATCTGATCAATGGAGCAGGTGTTTTGACCTGATGACTGTCCTAGTTAGGCGTTTGCTTAAAATTATATTCTTATTTTTACCCCTGAATCACTACATGTTACCAGGTACATTTTTGAAACGATTACATTATGCACAATTTGAGATGGTTTTGTATTTTTAGCTTTTGACCCTTCCGCGGTCTTAGCACAATGCTCAAGATGTGCCTTGCAGATGTCATGGTCAGACAGCGTGGAAGTGGGAGCATGGGGGGATTGGAGGGGTGGGTGTCCCATCAGACAGCGAGCTCCCAAAACCGCAGAAAAAAAAAAAAAAAAACCCTCGTAAAAGTGCACAGAACTGTGCACTGGGTAAAAAGTTTGTGATTTAGAATGGACTTCATGTCTTAAGTCTGTGAAAGGGTTAAACTTTACTATGCATGGAATGTTTGGGTGTTTCACTTCATTAAAAATAGGAGGTAAAAATTAGGCTAAGTGTTGAAACGAATTGGAATTACCTACAAATGGTGCCAGACTTAATGATATGAACCCCAATTAAACAAGACATTTTTTGATTGTGCAGAACTACAAGGAACACAAAGTCAATGTCTCAGAGTGACTTTCTTCTGCTTACTGGAAAAGTGAATTATGTAAAGACCCAGTTGAAAAATGACACACAGTCATCACGTCTATAATTTGATCTTAATTTTAGGATTTCACTTTTAAAGAGTGGAACAATTTTACAAACATCTTCTGTGGTTTATAAAACAAACAACTTGGGTGCACAAAGTTTGAATTTATTGTGCAATTTCTCTAATCCACAGGGTCCACAGATGGGAAAGAAAATTCCAGTAGTTCTTTAACTTCCATCTGAAACTGTGGTTTATCCTTTCAGGTGCGTCACTGTTTAAATTTACTCAAAAGAGGGACGAGTAAATTGATCCTGGAGCTGTGGAGATCGTGCAAACAAATTCCGTGAATTCCAACGTATTTTTGTTGCTGGTTTTAAGATTTTACTTATTGACAGAGAAATATAAGATTTACAGAATACATTCAGTGCAATCTCAGTATGATGAACCCACTGAAATCAGAGGTCAACCTCAGCCGAACAGCTTTGAACCCCGGGAGGTGAGGTGAAACCAGCCAACAACAGCATCCACAGATCAAGGAGACGCTGGAGAGAGGGTCTCCAGTCTGACCTCCGAGTTAGAACAAACATCTGAAACCTGCGTTCTCTAATCCACCTTCACACCCTTTGTTCTGAACAATGTACAATGACCTGGATCTTTTCTTGGAAAATCATGCCTGGATTGTTCTTGTTATCCCTTTAGTTCTCTGACTGCAACACAATGCCGGTGTCTGTTAGCTTCCCACAGAGCCTGCAATAAAAAGCTCCTGGTGAACGTTTGGCATGAAATGAAAAGAAGCTGGTTTGTGAGTGGAGTATTTTTTTCCAAATGGCCTTAAGTCAAGCACTAAAAAATAAAAAGAACAAGTTGACATAGTTTGAAACAAAAATGTCTATAAACATGTAGACAGAACATGTAAAAAAACAAAAAAACAAAACAAACAATTAACTCTGTTGACAAATATTGTATTATAATTTAGTTTATTCAAATATGATTAAAATATAATTACTCTTGTGTAGTTTTGATGTGTTTCCAATGTTACTGTTCATTTTTATTCATTTTTGAGTAATCTTTTATTACTTTAAAGAAAAAATTAAATATGGCTAACTTACTGGTCACTCAACTCAAAAGGTCACTTAAAATGTGTATGTTGTTTCCGATTTTATTGATTACTCATATTTGACACCTTCTCTTATTTGGTCGTTTCAGTCAATCAGTTTCATGCATTGTATGGATTTTTATCTGTTTTAAAAATGCTTTCTGGCATGTTAGTTTTGAAACCGGTCTTTCTTAAAAGAAGACGGTCTGTCTCCATAAGATTTGCATGTATGCAAATATGCAGGCACTGTGTTGTCACCTGGAAAATGTTGACATGGATGTACGGAATGGAGAACATGGCTCTGCACACCAGCATGCATAACAAGGCTCCGGGCATCGACCTGAACCCGGACACGTTTATGAGGAGCCAATACTGTGAATACAGGCCCAGTGCAATCATCAGGACCGTCCGGACCACCATGCCTAAAGAATTTCCTTTAAGATGAGCTGAAAACAAATATATCACTCACATTAAATCAACACGGATTAGAGAGAGATGTAGGACACCAAAGAGTTAAAAAAAATATCTCAACTTTATGCTGGTAGTAATTTTAGAAACTCTACAAATGAACCTACAGTGAACAAAACAAAACAAAAAAAAACTAAAAAAACTTTCTAACCTAGAGCAACGAGTGGAGTGATGACAGGCACAGATAGGGGGGCCATGAACAAGTAGATGATGCGAGGCAGAAAGGGAATCTTCCAGACGCTGGAGTCGCCGAGTCCAATGATGTTGGTGTGGGCATGATGCATCTTAATGTGGCCATGTATGCCTGCTTGGGCTGAGAATGAGCTGCAGATCTGAGCAGACCAAAAAAAAGAATAAAATAAAAAACAGACATTAAAAATACACATATATCTCAGTCTATGCACATGTGTTTAGGTTGAGATTGGATACAGGCTATGAATCTATTATATTTTTTGTTTACATTTTGAGGTTCCTGGTCAAAGGTTAAAAGAGAGAGAAGGCAATGATACAAATGTTTTGCTTGTGTAAATATCAGCATATTCAATAAATATCCAAGTTTAATTAGGCGAGGTCAGTGAACTGAGTTTCTGGATGCTTGGGTTATTTGAGGTCACTGAATGGTTTAAGCAAAACCATGTTCTGCTTTGCAGCACAGAAAGATACATTTAAATCTCAACTGGAACTTAACTTGAATGTTCTGTGGTTGTGAGGGTTTTGCCAGGTTTTTGTTATGGTCAATGGAGTGCATGGATAGTGTGATGCAAGTTCAGTCCAATTACCTCTTACAACACTGAAACTAGATATTTACATGCACTGCATGTTCAGTTAGAATAATTAAAATTAATTATAGTTTCTAAATGCCAGGATAATATAGTGTTTGTTTTAAGGTTTTTTACAAAATCAGATGTTTTCCCATTTCCATAGAGTTTAACAAATTCCCTTTTTGTATCACTTTTTTGTCAAAGGTTTTAACTATTTTTCTACGAGATTCTCCTAGTAGTTTGACAAGCGCTTTGCTCCATTCATCCTAAAAGAACTGGTGTGAAATTGGTCAAGTTTGCAGGCCATGTTGTCCACACATGTTTTAGGGATTTGTGATGGTCACTCCAAAATATTGACGTCATTGGGTAATAGCTGGATATTAACTTTGGTAATGTTTAAACTATCGCAGACAGTTACTGATATTCCAGTTTGTGGTTTAAATTTGGAAATGATCAGAAAGCTTTTTAAAGCAATTTTTAAATGCTAAATTTCAGATGGAAAGCTTTTCAGATTTCTGGAACTGACCAATCAGGAGCTGGTGGGGCTTTGAGAATGTTTTATGGAAACATATGTCTCTGTCGGGAAGAACATGATTGCGTGAAAAGCCATAGACAAAGAAAAACATAAATAAAGCCCTTCACATAAAATATTAAGTTATAGTTGATATATTTTACTCTCACTTCTTTAGCTTTGCCAAAGAAGTGAGAATAAGACTATCCAGCTCTAAAAGTTATTTTTGTTTTAAATTTTCACATGGCAGCAGATTTTTATTTTTATTTTTCCTGCATACCTCGATGAAGAAGATGGCCCAGAACTTTGCCCAGGTGTGCGACTCACAGAGCGCTCCGTGACTGGCCAGATGTGTCCCTTTGACGGTAATGATAGCATGAGCCAAGCCCATCAATAGCATCCCCAAGGAAAACCACAGCAGCTGAGAGGAGCCTAGCAACAGGAAGGCTGGAAGACAGACAACAGGAGATAAATGTGTCTATAGAATTGTTTTTGCATTAACTTAAAACTCTCGACTCCCTGTTTCTTAACATTGCTTTAAACTGGATTTTAATATATATTTTTTTTTATCCCTGCTCTGCCACATTAGTTTTACAGTTTATGTACTAAAAGGCTGAAACAGCTTCTGATGGATAGACTAAATACCTAAAAAAGAAGGAAGAAAGAAAACACAATGATGGTCAGTCTTAGTCTTTGTTCTGATGGTTTTCTCACAAGCCTAAGAGCTCAACGTCGGACACCAGAGGCCTCAGTTAGAATGTCAAATGTTAAAGTTTGTGATAGGATGATTAGAAAAAGCCTGAACAAGTGTGGCTTGTTCACAAGGGCTGAAGGAGAAAGCCTCTTCTCTCCTAAGAGAACATGGCAGCATGGTTTAGGTTTGCAAATATGCATCTGAATGAACCAAGCTGAGACCTGGCCCAAACTGGGCCATCAACAGGACAATGATCCCAAACACCGCAGGAAATCGGCAACAGAACGGCTGAAAAATAAATGAAGCCAGGTGCTTCAAGAGTCCAGTCAAAGTACAGAGCTGACTCAAACGCTGTGGGAGAGCTGTAAAGAAACAAATGTCTAAAAACTAACAAACTCAACTAACAAAAGTTGGTTATAGAAATCGGTCCTGACTGATTAGACTTTAAGATTAAAATACGTTGGCTGTAGCTTCATAAATTAACATGTAGTGGTTTCCAAAAGCACTCACATCCTTTGAACTTTTCCATATTTTGTCATATTACAATCACAAACATAAATGTATTTTATTGGAACTTAATGTGAAAGACCAAAATACAAAGTTGTATACAACTGAAAAGTAGACAAAAATATATACATGATTCAAAACATTTGTTTTACAAATTAAAAACAGAAAAGTGCAGTGTGTACTTCTTAGTTTCTCCCAGTGCAACCAATTGCCCTCAGAAGTTGCCTGATGACTGCTAAATAGAGTTTGTCTGTGTGTAATCTAATCTCTGTACAAATACAGCTGCTCTGTGACAGCTTGAGAGGTTGGTTAAGAGAATATTAGGGAGCAAACAGCATCATAAAATCCAAGGAACGCAGCAGACAGGTCAGGAATAAAGTTGTGGGAAAGTTTAAAGCAGCCTTAGGTTATAAAAAGATTTACCAAGTTTTGAACATCTCACTGAACACGGCTCAATCCATCATCCGGAAATGGAAAGAGTACAGGTACCTACCAAGACAAGGCTGCCCACTTAAACTTAAGGTCAAACAAGGAGAGCGCTGATCAGAGATGGAGCCAAGAGTTGGTGTTGCTGTGTCAAAGCAGGACAGTGAGCATAAATCTTAACAGCAGGTTGCCAAAAAGACACAATCGTTCCCAATTGCTTTATTGAAATTGCTGCAGATACAACATCATTCAGTCCAGAGATGATATTGTTCCATAGGTAGAAAAAAGTTCCAACAAGATGATCCTCAAATAATAGATAAGAACACAAAGCAGAAAATCAACTGTAAGATGATCAATCACTAAGGTCCTCCAGTTGGTCTTTGCTGTCAGATTCTGTTAATCTTCTCCAGCTAGCTTTTTTAAGCTCTCAATCTTCCCCTTTTGTTCTCCACTTGCCCTGTACCCTCATTTTGTTGACTAATAACTACAGAAACCAGAAACAAAATGGGGGAAAAAATCTGCTAAAGTCTAAATGAAAGTTTTAAAAAACCTCTAGAAAACCTGCAGAGCAAATAATCAAGTTTCCGTTTAAGGATATATATATATATATTTTTTTTTTACCTTACTTAGTAACAAAATCTAAAGAAGTGGTGGACAGTTAGGAGCATCTCCAGCTTGAGATAAATTAGCAGGCAGCTCAACTGGTAAAATGAAACCTTATTCGTCACCAGAGACAGCAGGGCTGCTCGCATCCGACACCTTTTCATCACGTACAACATTCCTTACATCGCTTCACATGTAGATTAAAGGTTATCCTTTAATCTACATGTAAATTTACACTTCTCCATTATGTAGGAAGATTCAGCAGCTCATTATGTGCCTGAAGAAAAAAGAATAGTAACGGTTTGTTTTTTTAATTTTGTTTTACCTAAAATCCAGACTGCAGTGTGTGCTCTTGATCATATATACACACACAGTCACATGGGATTGTTAAACTTCATTAATGTCTCTGGCCCCTACAATTTCTAAATCTATAAACCTCCGCTAATCAGCTTGGTTTCAGATCTTAGAACCCACTGTTTCAGATAAAAGTGGAATGATGCACAGTTTACAAATTATTTTACAAGTGAGAAAATCTAATTCACGTCAGTTTATGTAGTTAGTGTCAAATCGCAACACTTCATCTTGAGGCAATTTACAAAAAAAGCAGGGTCTCTAACAGCCTTACACATTTCATGGCAAAAACAGATCAAGGTAAGTCAGCTTGGATGGAGGACTGGACTTTAACTAAGCCGTTTTAACATTTGCTGCTACAGCTTTTCCCCCATGATTGCCCTATATTTAACTCCGACCATCATCCATTTAACTCCCACCAGCTTCTTCACAGCATGAACTGTGGATCACAGTTGATCCTCCAGAGTCACCTGTTTGCTGTGTACCTTGATCATACTACTTCTGTTTATTCCTAAATGTTCTCCAACAACCCCTCTGTTGGCTTACCAGATCAGCTGGATTTATACTGAAATTTGTGTTGACCATACAATTGTAATGAAACATATTAAAGCTAATGTCATTTATCAACATTTTGAACACAATGAGTAATTTTAGTCAGTTTGAAATGTCTCAATACCTCAGATCGCTATCTTCTTATGTTTACAGATGTGTCGAGTTATTCCTTACCAGGTACCAGGCTCAGGAATGCTGCAGTCAGGATGCTGCAGTCCACTCCCCTCTTCTCCCACCAGCTGCTCTCTTTCATCACCTTCTGCACCAGCCTGGTCAGCTCCATCATCAGAGACTCTTTCCCCACATCCTCTTCTACTCCTCCGTTTGTCACCTCCGAAAGCGCTCCGCTTCTCATTTTTAGCGCACCACCCCATCCTCGGTCATTCTGGATTTCTGGAATTTCTCGGCACTCGTCCTGTACGCTCTGCATGCTGAGGACCGGCTCAGGACAGAGTCACAGTCTCCCCCTGAGAGCAGCCGGGGAAAAACGCTGCAGCACTGAACGCAAAGTCCACTGAGGAAAGTCAACACTGACAAACTCCCTGTTGGTGAGGATCATTGTCAGAGAAGCCCGACCCCCTTCCTGTAGCCGTTCTGGATCCTCCCGTCCCACTTCTTTTTTTTATGTCATTCCTCCTCCTCGCCTTGACTTTGAATCTAATGAGGCACTGGCTGAAGATTTAACAGGATGGCTTCAGAAATCCTGCAGAAAGAAAATGCATCTGCTTCAGTTCCCCCTCTCTGGTGTCTCATGCATTCTGCATGACGCTCTCCCCTCCGTTGTTCCTCTGCCTTTGTGTGCTCTCCTCTTCCCCCTCCCCTCTGCTGCTGTAACCTTGGCAAACATTCTGGGAAAGACGAAGGCTGAGTAACAGCGTCCACTTCTGTTTTTTTCAAAGTAGGCAGATAGCTTTTTCTTTTAGAAGTTCATTCACATTAATCTGCATCCCTCTGAAATCTGGATGATTGGATAAATAGGACCTGACTTGGAAAGGGGGAAAAAATAGGTGGAAATTAGAATTGTCCTTGTATTTTTCTAAATTGAATTGTATTTTTCAGGCTGGGTTCAACAACAATACAAAAATGTTGGAGAAGTGTTACAAAACTGTAACACTAAACACTTTCTTGTAAGACTATAACACTCTAACACTTTCTTGTAAGAGGTCCAAGGAAAAGGAAAGAGGTGCCAAAAAATCATAAAAACAATACCTAAAATGACAAAATAGCTAAATGCAACAAAGAAGAGGGAGAAAAAACCCCATAAAATATCAGAACAGCTTGCAGATAAATGCTAATGGAGATTTAAAAAAAAGAGAAAAGTGGAAAATGGCTTCCAAAGAAAAGTTAAAAATACAGAAAATTGTACCCCAAAGAGAGGAGGTGTGTACTGAGAACCAATTACATAAATCTAATATAAATTGAATTTTGACAGCCTTAATGCATTCATGCCAATTTATAAGTACAACAAGCTCCCAATGAACTCTTTTACTTTATTTTATTAAAAGATATAATGTTTCTGTGAACATTTTCAGGCAGTTATTACAAAAAAATAAAAATGACCATACATGCCGGGTCATGCCCTCTGGTGCGGATACATCCAGAGCTGAAAGGTGATGCGACATGCAGCAACCTGAAACTGCAGCTTTATGTTACGCAAACTCACGTAACTTTGCCCTGACGCCACATCGTCTTACTGTTACCACCATGTCTGCAGCAGTCTCAGATTAGCATCTATCACAAACATACAGTACGGTCATTAATGTACATGTGCCAAACAGAAATATTTTTGTCTTAAAGTACAATAGTTGTATTTTGATTTTTCTTAAATGGAGCAATAGAGATGTACAGTAACAATAAAGCAGAATTTATTGGAGGTGAATCAATAGAAACTTACCTGTTTGTGGAAAAATGTTAAAACCAAAACCTGTATCTTATTGTAACGTTTGTAATTAGTTTTATGTAATTTGTTAATATTTGTGTGTGTAGACTCATAATATGGAGACAGATTTAGATTTATGCAAATGTATATATAATAGCATGTCACAAAATACAAATAAACTATGTTCTTGACATCTCATAGGTAGGAGAACCTACAGCATGAAATTGAGTGCAGTTACACATGGTAGCCACAAGATGGTGGCAATGATATTTTTTGGAGATAAACCCACACCAGTGATTTAACTGTTAAAGGGCCATAGTTTGTTGACATGCTTCACCTTTGATGATTTTGAGTTGGAACCAAAAAGAACAATTTCCTGCTGATTAGTGATTAAAATTATCAAAGACAATACATGTTCGGTTTTGCCCCATGATAATATGCAATATGAGCCAAAGTCTGTCATGAATCTATCTGCTGGGAATGAAGATGTAAGGTGATACTCCCACTATAAAACAGATAAAGTCTCAAAGCGCAGAGTCCTCAATAGCTTCTGGTTCTTCGAGAACATTGAGACGCCTTTTGCAGGCATCTAGCATCTTTTTTCTGGGGCCTAATGGGATATGAATGCTACTGAGATCCTGATCTGAACATAGCAACAGTGCCTCCAAGTCAATCTTCTCCCGACTAAGGATTGGCAAGAATTCACTCAGGCCCTGAGAGGCAAGAAAAGTTTCCAGAGGGTTATTCTCTGACTCCATGTCCTCATCCAACCCGATGTCAACCTCTTCCCAAGGTAATTCTTGCAGGTTCCTCTCCTGTAGGCTAAAAGCGCTGCCGATACTGTCTTCATCAAAGCTAGGAGAGCGCTGAGGCAGGTGTCCACGCAGACGGACGTTAGGTGCTCGACCAACAGGTTCACTTCCAACAACGCTTCCTTCATCTCGTCCTCCAATCCCGAACATGCCACCTGTCATATAGTTCCTTCTAAACACCATGGTTCCAAGCCCAGGCCGAGTGAAAAGGGAGTCCCGCCCAGAGTCTGCGCTTATTTCTGAATAGGCAGCTTCATAGAGGCCTGGGTCACTCATGGCACGAGAAACTGTTTCAGCATCGTCATCATTTTCCCGGGGGAACATGTCCCTGATGTTGAGACGGGCCCGCTCTTTGGGGTTGGCGTAGGTGCCTTGTTTGAGGAACATGACGTCGCTACCAAGCTGCAGGCCAGTGAGCGAGCGGATACTCTTTCTCCCATCTTCGTAGATTTTGAACGTTCCATCAACCTGCTTCTTCTTTTCCAGTTTCTTCTGAATCTTGGCCTTGCCCTTGGCTGTTGAATGCAGCGTAGCCTGGAAATAAAACCAGCTTGCTTAAAACAAAATTTAAGGTCTTAAAACAAAAGTAAATATAGGCACATTTTTTCAAAATAACTTCTGTTTTGAAAGACTTCAATAAAAAGTCTATCAATAGAAAACACTTTTGACAAAGACCTCAAAGACTCCCCTTCACAACCTCTGATGTTTATTTTTACACTTCAATCTCACAATGGAAGAATATAGAAAGTATGTCTGGCCATTAGTTGGCAGAAGCTTTTGTTTATGCTCAGGTTATTTACTACCACAATAGACCAGATGAGGACCCAACCCATCTGTCTTCTGATCCATTCTGCCATCATGAGATATCATCTACCCATTTCATGTCTTCTGCTTATCCAAGGGCAAGATTCCTCACATTCTTTCTAAAAAAAATCTCCCCAGTGAGTTTTTAGCCTGCTCCAAGTTGTGCTCAGAAAACCTCCGATACGAGATATACAGTTCACATCCTGACCATATCTAAACACCTTTGATGCAGAGGAGTAGCCATTCTACTATAAGCTTGCTTCTTTTGATGGAGCTCCTTACTGTGTCTGTAAAGCTGAGTCCACACAAGAGCAGAACAGAGGAGGGCATAGATTACTACATACAAGGCCTCATTTCATTTTACCATCCTCTTACTATATTACTGTTGAACACCACACCAAGTACCAAACACAGCCTGGAAAACCATACAACAATAATTTCCACATCAACTCTACAAGGGTAAGGATCTGTTCCTCTGTTCAATGACCAGAGCAAAACTTACACTGCTGCTTTTGATCGAGGATCGATATCTGACAATCATTCGGAGCCTCCTTTCCAACACTCTTGGGTAAGCTTTCTGCCCCTTTTCCTTACCCCTCAAGTTCAAAACAATATTAGCACTTCCTTAACTATTTAATCAACAATTAACCTTACCAGGAGAGTTTAGAGGTGAAATGTTAAAGATGAAGCTAACCAGTCAAAAACAACCAGTTTCCATTGCTCAAACAAAACCTTGGGTGTGTGGGCTACGTCTTCATCAAGTTCTTAACGTCATCAAGTTCTTAACAATAAGTACATAGTAAAGAAAAATTGGTTATAATCTAATTTTTTCTCATAAAAACCATTATTAGCATTTAGAAGACATATAATATTATGCTTATTTACATCTGACTCATAACCACCTGTGAATATGGCATGTTGGAGGTGACTGTGTTGAACTTGCGGCTTAGCGTGCTGCTGCTGGTGTAGCTGGAGAAGCTAATAGCATCCAGGTTGTCCAGAGCCACTGACTCCTTCATGAACTTCCTCTCCATGCGCTCCCGGTGCCTCATTTGGAGCTTCTCACAGTCTTTGATGCGACGCTCCGCAGCCCGAAATGCTCGGTCTTTCAGCTTACTGACCAGCTTCGGGTTGAGGGTGATCTGCTTGGAGGCGGTGGAGTCCAGATATCGCACACAATCCATGTGGCCCTTGGAGGCTGCCATGTCCAGAGGTGTGTGATAGTCATTGTCCAGACACCAAAGGTTGGCACCGAAAGCTACCAGGAAGGAGAGCGAACTGAGGTGGCCGTTGGCAGCTGCCAGGTGGAGTGGCGTGTTCCCCCAGATGTCACATTTGTCTGGATCACCTCTAAGACACAGGAGAGGAGATGTCTAATTAAATTTATTGAACTGATTCTAATGCTAATTTTAAAGGTTTTCTTTTCAGCTGTAGACACTGGGAGATTTCTTGTAGAAAAGGCAAGAATCTACTTTAACTGTGAGTGTGAGTTAAGTTAGTCAGCTAGGGGAAAATTTTTTTCTTCAAATTAATTAGATATCTACAGATGATCTTTAAGAGGATCAGAAGTGGCTAAAATAAACTAACCCTTGTTCTTTGACTAAGTTCATTTTAAAGATAGAATAGAATAGAATAGAATAGAATAGAATAGAATAGAATAGAATAGAATAGAATAGAATAGAAACAGCCTTTATCATCACACAAAGTAAATTCTAATTTTAAAGTAATTACAGTCGGGTAAACTGATTTTTGTGAAAATCCAGTTTTTTTTCCTCCTTCCTCCTGATATTAATGAATTATAAGAATAAGCCCCAATATGCAGTTTATTCCCCCAGGTGTTACTGTATCGTTATCATGACATAAACAGGAGCATTCAGCTGCAGCAGCGACAAACTTTCTTTCTTTTTTTCCCTCCTCTTACACGGCCAGTCCATGATCAATAATTGAAGCTCTGCAGGTTAAACATGACAGAGGTGACATTGCATTATTCATCCCACACACCCAAAGTCTTTTTTTCGCACACACCCACGAACACGCAGTCACCACAACAGGTTCCACCAGCCTCATCAGCATCTCCTCTGTCTTTATTTTCAGCTTGTGACCCTGATGGACCTTTTTAAAGTTTTTCGTTCTGCTGTTGGTTTAAAAGCTGTAACGCAGATCCAGTTGCAGCGGTGGGAAATGTATCACTGTAGTAACATGCAACAGGAATCACACCTACGTAACTCAGGCAGTAATCTGATCACATGTAGCTCCAGTTTAGAGGCGATAAAGCAGAGATAAACAACAAAAAAACAAATCTGTTTTCTGCTGCTGTCAAGAGCAATTGTTCTGAGGAAGCTCTGACTGTGAGACTTTATTCGTAAGTCATTTAAAATCATTAAATGCAACTCAAGTTGTTTTTGGCACTCAGTTATCCTTTAATCCCAAGAAAAGTATGGGATATGAAATGCAATAGAATAGTTTAGGTGTTTGCTTGTACACTTAGAATAATCTAAGTGTAATCAAATGTAATTAAAATGATTTAACCTCTAAAACTTAAACACCAGTGCCATATACAGAGTGTGAATATAACGTATGTTACAGTGGAGTGCGACCGTCTATAATTGTAAACAGAAGATGATTGATTTGCTGTTGGCAAACAGCTTTTTTAAGGTAAGAAAATATGTTTCTGTACCATTGTGCTTAATTTTTATGTACCACTACAAAATGTATTTTGATATTCAAAGATTGTGTTATAAAATTAAATCACTGTTGGACCTTCAGACTTGATAGACTAATTACAGGAGCTAGTATAACTATTGATTCATCAGTGCACTGCATTAACCCACTTTGGTTCGAGCAGCAGGAAGAGGAATTGTTTCAGGAAGGAAATTATGTGCCCATGACCAGAATAAATATGCTTTCTTTCGTCAATCATAAGGGAAACATCAGGAGGACTTTACATAATCTGAATTATTGTGCTGCTTCTGCATTATTAATACTTAGAATTGTTAAAACGAAGCAGGCCTTAGTACCATCTGCTTTTTAAAGGGGTATTTTTTACTTTATTTCTAGACACTAAGCTAGATAAAATTACCCTAAAAGCATCCTGAAATGTCCCTTTTCTTAAAGGTAATGGTAGCTAAGCTAAATGTAGCTCAGGGCTCCAGCATTTTCAAAATATAGCTTTTCCCTGCTGGTGTGGTCAGTCATAGAAAGCACCGAGGTCATTAACAATTAATATTGTTAATTATGGTGCTTTGGACTTAAAAAAGATTGTTTAAGACAGCAAATCATTAGATTCTTTATGTTAATTTAAGTCACCTTTCTGGTAATCCAAATGATCAAATCACTGCGGTGACTGATACATATTTTGTCTTAAGACATGTATACAATCATCATGAGCTACAAGTTTGAAGACATAAGCAATATGACACTTCCCCTTTTGAATTATATAACTTTCAGTGTGCACATGCTGCTTTGTAAATGTAAATTAAAATACAAGAGATGAAGCTGAACGGCAGCACAGTGTCGCAGTTGGTAGCACTGTTGCCTTGTAGCAAGACGGTTTCCCAGCCCGGGGTCTTTCTGCATGGAGTTTGCATGTTCTCCCTGTGAATGCGTGGGTTCTCTCCGGGTACGCAGGTCTATAATATAAAATCCCAGTAACATAAAGTAAACACTGAGATTTAATTGCAAGGAGACAAAAGGTGGAAAAGTTAACGGCATAGAAATATTTTTCCATATTTTTTTAACACACATTTAGCGGTGTTAAAGTTTTTCATCAATAAATTCTAATTGTTTCTCTTTTAATACATATGTGTCTACATTCTTTGTAAATATGTTGCTGCTTGGCTTAAAGACGATTGTATTGGGCAAAAACAAATAAATGAAAATTTGGAGACATGACTGAATAGACATTCTCACTGTAGTATAAAAATAAAGAAGATTCTTTGCTATACTGAAATGTTAGCAAAAAAAAAAGAAGGAAAAAAGCAATTATACAAGTCTTCCAGGAATTCCTGTGTTATTGACACATTCATTGTAACAATCTGTGTATGTCTTTCTCCTGGTCTGTTTCTATCAATCAATATCTGTGACCTTTCCAAGAGTCGACTGTCCTCTGTATCACTGCATGCCCTATAAACCTGTAGTCAGCTGCACGATAAAGGGCAACCAGACTGTTTCATTCAGCTTCAATAGATAACAAGGAGCCACTTTGATCAGCATCCTGCTTTGGTTGTAGCTTGAAAACCTCAGCAGATGTTGATCCTAAAACCTTTCCTGCATCTCAACATAGACATTCAGCCAAACATAATGGATTTTCGCTTTTAGATCATTTTTAATCTAGTTGAGTGAAATTATTACTGATGGCTTCTGGATAAGATTTAGAGTGCTAGCCTGCTGACCAGGCTGGTCTGTTCTAAAATTGATCATAACTGAACATGAAGCTGTCACAGTGTGCATTCACTTGTTTAACCTGACCTTTCTATGTAATGGGGCTGTAAACCCCTCTATATGTCCTTCCACTGATTGAACTGCTAAGGAAGGAAGTAATATTTATTCTCAATATTTTATTTCTTATGATTAGATTAGTTTTTTCCATAACAACAACAACAATAATAATAATAATAATAATAATAATAATAATAATAATAATTCTATTTTAAACTAGACTTTGATTTGGTTAAATTACCTTTTTTTAAATATAGTTCTTAGGTCACGTTTCAAACTCTATAACAAATTTATTTATAAACAAACAATAAATATTTTTTATGGACTCACCCTCTGCCAACGATGAGCCGTAGAGCCTCCAGGTTGCCGTGGTAAGCGGCCCATAAGGTCGGCGTCATCCCATCTTCGTCCGGGGCGTTCAGCTCCTTACGAGTGGCTTCCTTCAGGATGTCCAGGTAGCCGTCCCGGGCCGCCCGGTGGTACCGGTCATTCATGGCGGCCTTGGCTCAATTTGAGCTCCAGTCCATAACCTTAAGTCCCTTTGAAGAGCTGACTTCTCGGTTCGCTCCGGGACGCTGCGGCCTGCAGAGCCCACTGCTGGGCAGCTGGTTGCTTAGAGACGGCGGCCAGCTGTAAGTCAGGAATGGGCGGAGTTGTCTCCACGTAAAGACGCGCCCCGCTTCACGTATAAGTCAAATCTGGAGCATCCTTCAGTTTTGAAGATGATTTCGAATCCCGACAAGTTAAATTTAAGCATCCCTCTTTAATGTCATTGTTTTCACATAATTGTTTTTTTAGTTCCAACCCCCACAACGTTTAAATGTTGTTGAGGTGTACAATGATCAAAACAACATTAAAATCCAAAACAGCCCGACTGCTCGAATGATCTTTTCTTGTTCCATTAACAAGAAATGGAACAAGGACAAACACTCTTCCCTTCCCTACCGTTTGGCATTGAAATAGATTAAACAATAAATGTTGGAATGAGACATTTTTGGATGTTACCTTTACCTTTGACATAAATTTCTTTATATTATTTGGTAGAATTACCTTTCAAATTATATGATTTGGGTGAAACAGGTTGCCGCCTGCTGCACACGACTTTTCAGTTCTGACCATGTATTTTCTTTTAGACCAGTGAGATTCTTTTAAAAATAGTTGAAAGTCTGATCCCGTCGCATGCATTCATATTCAGTATGTTCTCAAACATTTTACTTTATATCCCTTGCTTGTCAGAGATCGCCTTGTTGGGGTCACCAGGAGGTCACTGTCCTCACAACACGTCATTAGCTACACGTCAGCGAACAACTGACGTGTAGCAACTAGTAAAAAGCTTTTACTAGTTGTCAGCGAACAACTAGTAAAGGTTTTTACTAGTTGTTCGTTGACGTGTATCCACAAAAACCTTGTTTTTTATTAGCTGGAGAAAAAAAAATACATTATTAGGTAATGCACTCATATTGCTACATTCAAACTGTTTTTGTAACTGAAAATATAACAAAGAAAAAATTTATCACTCCTCTTAAATCCACACTCATAGATGCACACTGCTCTACATTTTATCAGCCAAAGAAAACAACAAGGCGCTTTACAAACACATAAATACTTACAAAGACGAAAGTTTTCCAAGGTACGTACAAAGCGTAAAAACGTTTACTGCCTCCCCAACTGCCTAAATTATTGTTGCCAAGGTTACTGAAGAAAAATACGTCAGATATCGTTTGCTCCAAAGAGCGCTCACTCGGTCATCTTTCTACAAATATACGAAGATTGTAGTACAGATGTCACACTCGGATCAAATTCCAAACACCAAATGTTTAAAACATGTTCAGAATAGTCACACAATTACGAACTTATGTTCACTATAAACTAATTTATAGTATATTTGACCGAATGGCCTCACAGTTACACATCCAGTAGATACAAAAATTATTTTCCATTTTAGTTTGACTGACTGTAGCCAATCGATTCAGAAAGTTGACAGCTCTAAAACTTAGGCATTTTATCAATTCTTCATGCTTTTTATTGTTTCCAAAGGTAAAATTTGGTAAATCCAGTTTAGCCAGGTCCACCCACTCTGAGCCAATAATTTTTTCCCCTTTCACATACAAATATTTATATTTGATTACTTTTTAAATCTGCAGATTGCTTGCATAAGTACAATTATGTACAGTTCCTTTTATATTTTTAAGAAATAAAATAATTAAAAAAGTCTTTTAAAAAAATAAATAAAAATTCTGATAAGCATTTTTTTTTTTTAAAGGACATAAATATTTTTGACAACTTGATTTAGACTTTATCTAGCTGCAGCATAAATCTTTGCTACAGCTGTGTTTCACTGTGTGTACTAAATCTTCTGTAGTGCATTCCAATTAGCTCTTAAATCAAGTATTTAAGTGATTGAAGAACATTATATTCAACCAATGATTTCATGTTGGATTTATTGCATAATGAAGAACTTTCAAGGCATGTTTAGAGAATCTTTATTTTTTGAGTAAGTTGGTCAAAGATCATCTGGCAGAACTTGTTGTGGTCAACTCCAGCAGCTCCTCTAAATCCTATGAATCTCAAAAAGCCTTATGTCCGTATCGTACCAGATTGGAGGATCCACATTCCTTCAAAGAACAGAAGGAAGAGTGAAAAAATCAGTTTCAGCAGCCAAACTGAAATCCACTGTGAATCTACATCCGGTATGTTTACCGTAGGTAGATGACTCCCCACATGTAGGTCCGGAACCACATGGCAGTGCCAGAGTTGGCCTGGTACTTCCTGATCAGGATGGGGTGAGGGACTGGGAGGAGGCCGACCAACGTGCCGTGCTGCAGGAATTTCAAGATCTCTGACTCATCTGTTAAACCCCTGAAGATAAAACAAAACCTCCTCATTTGATCCAGCTCTAAACAATTGGAACATCTCAGATTTAAGAATCAAATTCTCAAAACATCAACTTTTTGCTTATTTGCAATTTGAGCACTGCCAGAATTTACAGCAATCTCTTGTAAATCAGTTAAACTATTAAATCCATCTGGCTTCTAATTAAAACTTTTCTCCTACTTGTCGATGCAGATCTTCTCCACCTGAGGGACCAAGACTTGCAGAAGCCGCATGATGGTTTGCAGAGGAAGTCTAGATTTCCATGACAACATCTAACAGGAACAGGTAAATAAAGCATAAAATCTCCTGACAAAAACCAACAAGCAGCAGAAATAAACATTAAAAAAAAAAACCCTCTCTCACCCAGCCTGAATTAGCGGTCCAAGCGGCAGTAGATGAGAGGCTCGATATTCGACTTCTTGATGTCTGCGACCTCGTGAAGACCTGATGACAGGATGAAACTGTGAGAAAGCAGAAAAATAAACAGAGTGCGAGCAGCAAGGCATCTGCTGTACCTCGCTGTCTCTTTCTGAGTTGGACTCCGTGTCGCTGGCTCCATTGATGGCACCACGGTGAGGTGGTGTTGCTGGAGAGCTTGAACGAGGCAAGGCAATCATCGTTCCGTCTTCGCTTACCTGAGACTTCTCCGTAATCTTATCAATTCCTGAAACAATATGAGCTGTCACTTCCTGGATGCCTGACTGGAAATCTGTGGCCTGACTTGAAAATGGAAGTTCTCCATCAAACCTGACTAGTAGTTTGAAGAATTTTGGAAACAAGAGGGTACAGACATTTCAGTAGATTTGTAAAGTTTGTAGAAGACATACAACAACGGCCTTCAAGATGTGATTGCAGAGTTTCTAAATAACCACAGGGGCTCTAAATACAAATGCAAGCCACACTTTTCAGACACGCACAAAAAAAGTTCAAAACCCATGTCTCACTAATCTTCCAACATTCACTTTAATTTGTTGCTTCTAGTGCTCTAAATTACCTCTTTTTGTTCATATTACTTTAAAATTTGTCCATTCTTTCACATCTTTCAGTTGGCTTGGTCACATTTTAATTTACACTTTTATGGTTGGTTTATAATTTTGTTCTTTTCAGATTACAGGTCCCAGCGTGGCAGTTTTTAGCTTTCTATTATAAATTTATTTGGTGTTTTTTTGTTTTTAAATAAATTTCTGTCACTAGAGCTTTTCTTGGGTTANAGAGGAGAAATGTTAAAGATGAAGCTAACCAGTCAAAAACAACCAGTTTCCATTGCTCAAACAAAACCTTGGGTGTGTGGGCTACGTCTTCATCAAGTTCTTAACGTCATCAAGTTCTTAACAATAAGTACATAGTAAAAAAAAATTGGTTATAATCTAATTTTTTCTCATAAAAACCATTATTAGCATTTAGAAGACATATAATATTATGCTTATTTACATCTGACTCATAACCACCTGTGAATATGGCATGTTGGAGGTGACTGTGTTGAACTTGCGGCTTAGCGTGCTGCTGCTGGTGTAGCTGGAGAAGCTAATAGCATCCAGGTTGTCCAGAGCCACTGACTCCTTCATGAACTTCCTCTCCATGCGCTCCCGGTGCCTCATTTGGAGCTTCTCACAGTCTTTGATGCGACGCTCCGCAGCCCGAAATGCTCGGTCTTTCAGCTTACTGACCAGCTTCGGGTTGAGGGTGATCTGCTTGGAGGCGGTGGAGTCCAGATATCGCACACAATCCAGGTGGCCCTTGGAGGCTGCCATGTCCAGAGGTGTGTGATAGTCATTGTCCAGACACCAAAGGTTGGCACCGAAAGCTACCAGGAAGGAGAGCGAACTGAGGTGGCCGTTGGCAGCTGCCAGGTGGAGTGGCGTGTTCCCCCAGATGTCACATTTGTCTGGATCACCTCTAAGACACAGGAGAGGAGATGTCTAATTAAATTTATTGAACTGATTCTTATGCTAATTTTAAAGGTTTTCTTTTCAGCTGTAGACACTGGGAGATTTCTTGTAGAAAAGGCAAAAATCTACTTTAACTGTGAGTGTGAGTTAAGTTAGTCAGCTAGGGGAAGATTTTTTTCTTCAAATTAATTAGATATCTACAGATGATCTTTAAGAGGATCAGAAGTGGCTAAAATAAACTAACCCTTGTTCTTTGATTAACTTCATTTTAAAGTTAGAATAGAATAGAATAGAATAGAATAGAATAGAAACAGCCTTTATCATCACACAAAGTAAATTCTAATTTTAAAGTAATTACAGTCGGGTAAACTGATTTTTGTGAAAATCCAGTTTTTTTTCCTCCTTCCTCCTGATATTAATGAATTATAAGAATAAGCCCCAATATGCAGTTTATTCCCCCAGGTGTTACTGTATCGTTATCATGACATAAACAGGAGCATTCAGCTGCAGCAGCGACAAACTTTCTTTCTTTTTTTCCCTCCTCTTACACGGCCAGTCCATGATCAATAATTAAAGCTCTGCAGGTTAAACATGACAGAGGTGACATTGCATTATTCATCCCACACACCCAAAGTCTTTTTTTCGCACACACCCACGAACACGCAGTCACCACAACAGGTTCCACCAGCCTCATCAGCATCTCCTCTGGCTTTATTTTCAGCTTGTGACCCTGATGGACCTTTTTAAAGTTTTTCGTTCTGCTGTTGGTTTAAAAGCTGTAACGCAGATCCAGTTGCAGCGGTGGGAAATGTATCACTGTAGTAACATGCAACAGGAATCACACCTACGTAACTCAGGCAGTAATCTGATCACATGTAGCTCCAGTTTAGAGGCGATAAAGCAGAGATAAACAACAAAAAAACAAATCTGTTTTCTGCTGCTGTCAAGAGCAATTGTTCTGAGGAAGCTCTGACTGTGAGACTTTATTCGTAAGTCATTTAAAATCATTAAATGCAACTCAAGTTGTTTTTGGCACTCAGTTATCCTTTAATCCCAAGAAAAGTATGGGATATGAAATGCAATAGAATAGTTTAGGTGTTTGCTTGTACACTTAGAATAATCTAAGTGTAATCAAATGTAATTAAAATGATTTAACCTCTAAAACTTAAACACCAGTGCCATATACAGAATGTGAATATAACGTATGTTACAGTGGAGTGCGACCGTCTATAATTGTAAACAGAAGATGATTGATTTGCTGTTGGCAAACAGCTTTTTTAAGGTAAGAAAATATGTTTCTGTACCATTGTGCTTAATTTTTATGTACCACTACAAAATGTATTTTGATATTCAAAGATTGTGTTATAAAATTAAATCACTGTTGGACCTTCAGACTCGATAGACTAATTACAGGAGCTAGTATAACTATTGATTCATCAGTGCACTGCATTAACCCACTTTGGTTCGAGCAGCAGGAAGAGGAATTGTTTCAGGAAGGAAATTATGTGCCCATGACCAGAATAAATATGCTTTCTTTCGTCAATCATAAGGGAAACATCAGGAGGACTTTACATAATCTGAATTATTGTGCTGCTTCTGCATTATTAATACTTAGAATTGTTAAAACGAAGCAGGCCTTAGTACCATCTGCTTTTTAAAGGGGTATTTTTTACTTTATTTCTAGACACTAAGCTAGATAAAATTACCCTAAAAGCATCCTGAAATGTCCCTTTTCTTAAAGGTAATGGTAGCTAAGCTAAATGTAGCTCAGGGCTCCAGCATTTTCAAAATATAGCTTTTCCCTGCTGGTGTGGTCAGTCATAGAAAGCACCGAGGTCATTAACAATTAATATTGTTAATTATGGTGCTTTGGACTTAAAAAAGATTGTTTAAGACAGCAAATCATTAGATTCTTTATGTTAATTTAAGTCACCTTTCTGGTAATCCAAATGATCAAATCACTGCGGTGACTGATACATATTTTGTCTTAAGACATGTATACAATCATCATGAGCTACAAGTTTGAAGACATAAGCAATATGACACTTCCCCTTTTGAATTATATAACTTTCAGTGTGCACATGCTGCTTTGTAAATGTAAATTAAAATACAAGAGATGAAGCTGAACGGCAGCACAGTGTCGCAGTTGGTAGCACTGTTGCCTTGTAGCAAGACGGTTTCCCAGCCCGGGGTCTTTCTGCATGGAGTTTGCATGTTCTCCCTGTGAATGCGTGGGTTCTCTCCGGGTACGCAGGTCTATAATATAAAATCCCAGTAACATAAAGTAAACACTGAGATTTAATTGCAAGGAGACAAAAGGTGGAAAAGTTAACGGCATAGAAATATTTTTCCATATTTTTTTAACACACATTTAGCGGTGTTAAAGTTTTTCATCAATAAATTCTAATTGTTTCTCTTTTAATACATATGTGTCTACATTCTTTGTAAATATGTTGCTGCTTGGCTTAAAGACGATTGTATTGGGCAAAAACAAATAAATGAAAATTTGGAGACATGACTGAATAGACATTCTCACTGTAGTATAAAAATAAAGAAGATTCTTTGCTATACTGAAATGTTAGCAAAAAAAAAAGAAGGAAAAAAGCAATTATACAAGTCTTCCAGGAATTCCTGTGTTATTGACACATTCATTGTAACAATCTGTGTATGTCTTTCTCCTGGTCTGTTTCTATCAATCAATATCTGTGACCTTTCCAAGAGTCGACTGTCCTCTGTATCACTGCATGCCCTATAAACCTGTAGTCAGCTGCACGATAAAGGGCAACCAGACTGTTTCATTCAGCTTCAATAGATAACAAGGAGCCACTTTGATCAGCATCCTGCTTTGGTTGTAGCTTGAAAACCTCAGCAGATGTTGATCCTAAAACCTTTCCTGCATCTCAACATAGACATTCAGCCAAACATAATGGATTTTCGCTTTTAGATCATTTTTAATCTAGTTGAGTGAAATTATTACTGATGGCTTCTGGATAAGATTTAGAGTGCTAGCCTGCTGACCAGGCTGGTCTGTTCTAAAATTGATCATAACTGAACATGAAGCTGTCACAGTGTGCATTCACTTGTTTAACCTGACCTTTCTATGTAATGGGGCTGTAAACCCCTCTATATGTCCTTCCACTGATTGAACTGCTAAGGAAGGAAGTAATATTTATTCTCAATATTTTATTTCTTATGATTAGATTAGTTTTTTCCATAACAACAACAACAATAATAATAATAATAATAATAATAATAATAATAATAATAATTCTATTTTAAACTAGACTTTGATTTGGTTAAATTACCTTTTTTTAAATATAGTTCTTAGGTCACGTTTCAAACTCTATAACAAATTTATTTATAAACAAACAATAAATATTTTTTATGGACTCACCCTCTGCCAACGATGAGCCGTAGAGCCTCCAGGTTGCCGTGGTAAGCGGCCCATAAGGTCGGCGTCATCCCATCTTCGTCCGGGGCGTTCAGCTCCTTACGAGTGGCTTCCTTCAGGATGTCCAGGTAGCCGTCCCGGGCCGCCCGGTGGTACCGGTCATTCATGGCGGCCTTGGCTCAATTTGAGCTCCAGTCCATAACCTTAAGTCCCTTTGAAGAGCTGACTTCTCGGTTCGCTCCGGGACGCTGCGGCCTGCAGAGCCCACTGCTGGGCAGCTGGTTGCTTAGAGACGGCGGCCAGCTGTAAGTCAGGAATGGGCGGAGTTGTCTCCACGTAAAGACGCGCCCCGCTTCACGTATAAGTCAAATCTGGAGCATCCTTCAGTTTTGAAGATGATTTCGAATCCCGACAAGTTAAATTTAAGCATCCCTCTTTAATGTCATTGTTTTCACATAATTGTTTTTTTAGTTCCAACCCCCACAACGTTTAAATGTTGTTGAGGTGTACAATGATCAAAACAACATTAAAATCCAAAACAGCCCGACTGCTCGAATGATCTTTTCTTGTTCCATTAACAAGAAATGGAACAAGGACAAACACTCTTCCCTTCCCTACCGTTTGGCATTGAAATAGATTAAACAATAAATGTTGGAATGAGACATTTTTGGATGTTACCTTTACCTTTGACATAAATTTCTTTATATTATTTGGTAGAATTACCTTTCAAATTATATGATTTGGGTGAAACAGGTTGCCGCCTGCTGCACACGACTTTTCAGTTCTGACCATGTATTTTCTTTTAGACCAGTGAGATTCTTTTAAAAATAGTTGAAAGTCTGATCCCGTCGCATGCATTCATATTCAGTATGTTCTCAAACATTTTACTTTATATCCCTTGCTTGTCAGAGATCGCCTTGTTGGGGTCACCAGGAGGTCACTGTCCTCACAACACGTCATTAGCTACACGTCAGCGAACAACTGACGTGTAGCAACTAGTAAAAAGCTTTTACTAGTTGTCAGCGAACAACTAGTAAAGGTTTTTACTAGTTGTTCGTTGACGTGTATCCACAAAAACCTTGTTTTTTATTAGCTGGAGAAAAAAAAATACATTATTAGGTAATGCACTCATATTGCTACATTCAAAATGTTTTTGTAACTGAAAATATAACAAAGAAAAAATGTATCACTCCACTTAAATCCACACTCATAGATGCACACTGCTCTACATTTTATCAGCCAAAGAAAACAAGGCGCTTTACAAACACATAAATACTTACAAAGACGAAAGTTTTCCAAGGTACGTACAAAGCGTAAAAACGTTTACTGCCTCCCCAACTGCCTAAATTATTGTTGCCAAGGTTACTGAAGAAAAATACGTCAGATATCGTTTGCTCCAAAGAGCGCTCACTCGGTCATCTTTCTACAAATATACGAAGATTGTAGTACAGATGTCACACTCGGATCAAATTCCAAACACCAAATGTTTAAAACATGTTCAGAATAGTCACACAATTACGAACTTATGTTCACTATAAACTAATTTATAGTATATTTGACCGAATGGCCTCACAGTTACACATCCAGTAGATACAAAAATTATTTTCCATTTTAGTTTGACTGACTGTAGCCAATCGATTCAGAAAGTTGACAGCTCTAAAACTTAGGCATTTTATCAATTCTTCATGCTTTTTATTGTTTCCAAAGGTAAAATTTGGTAAATCCAGTTTAGCCAGGTCCACCCACTCTGAGCCAATAATTTTTTCCCCTTTCACATACAAATATTTATATTTGATTACTTTTTAAATCTGCAGATTGCTTGCATAAGTACAATTATGTACAGTTCCTTTTATATTTTTAAGAAATAAAATAATTAAAAAAGTCTTTTAAAAAAATAAATAAAAATTCTGATAAGCATTTTTTTTTTTTAAAGGACATAAATATTTTTGACAACTTGATTTAGACTTTATCTAGCTGCAGCATAAATCTTTGCTACAGCTGTGTTTCACTGTGTGTACTAAATCTTCTGTAGTGCATTCCAATTAGCTCTTAAATCAAGTATTTAAGTGATTGAAGAACATTATATTCAACTAATGATTTCATGTTGGATTTATTGCATAATGAAGAACTTTCAAGGTATGTTTAGAGAATCTTTATTTTTTGAGTAAGTTGGTCAAAGATCATCTGGCAGAACTTGTTGTGGTCAACTCCAGCAGCTCCTCTAAATCCTATGAATCTCAAAAAGCCTTATGTCCGTATCGTACCAGATTGGAGGATCCACATTCCTTCAAAGAACAGAAGGAAGAGTGAAAAAATCAGTTTCAGCAGCCAAACTGAAATCCACTGTGAATCTACATCCGGTATGTTTACCGTAGGTAGATGACTCCCCACATGTAGGTCCGGAACCACATGGCAGTGCCAGAGTTGGCCTGGTACTTCCTGATCAGGATGGGGTGAGGGACTGGGAGGAGGCCGACCAACGTGCCGTGCTGCAGGAATTTCAAGATCTCTGACTCATCTGTTAAACCCCTGAAGATAAAACAAAACCTCCTCATTTGATCCAGCTCTAAACAATTGGAACATCTCAGATTTAAGAATCAAATTCTCAAAACATCAACTTTTTGCTTATTTGCAATTTGAGTACTGCCAGAATTTACAGCAATCTCTTGTAAATCAGTTAAACTATTAAATCCATCTGGCTTCTAATTAAAACTTTTCTCCTACTTGTCGATGCAGATCTTCTCCACCTGAGGGACCAAGACTTGCAGAAGCCGCATGATGGTTTGCAGAGGAAGTCTAGATTTCCATGACAACATCTAACAGGAACAGGTAAATAAAGCATAAAATCTCCTGACAAAAACCAACAAGCAGCAGAAATAAACATTAAAAAAAAAAACCCTCTCTCACCCAGCCTGAATTAGCGGTCCAAGCGGCAGTAGATGAGAGGCTCGATATTCGACTTCTTGATGTCTGCGACCTCGTGAAGACCTGATGACAGGATGAAACTGTGAGAAAGCAGAAAAATAAACAGAGTGCGAGCAGCAAGGCATCTGCTGTACCTCGCTGTCTCTTTCTGAGTTGGACTCCGTGTCGCTGGCTCCATTGATGGCACCACGGTGAGGTGGTGTTGCTGGAGAGCTTGAACGAGGCAAGGCAATCATCGTTCCGTCTTCGCTTACCTGAGACTTCTCCGTAATCTTATCAATTCCTGAAACAATATGAGCTGTCACTTCCTGGATGCCTGACTGGAAATCTGTGGCCTGACTTGAAAATGGAAGTTCTCCATCAAACCTGACTAGTAGTTTGAAGAATTTTGGAAACAAGAGGGTACAGACATTTCAGTAGATTTGTAAAGTTTGTAGAAGACATACAACAACGGCCTTCAAGATGTGATTGCAGAGTTTCTAAATAACCACAGGGGCTCTAAATACAAATGCAAGCCACACTTTTCAGACACGCACAAAAAAAGTTCAAAACCCATGTCTCACTAATCTTCCAACATTCACTTTAATTTGTTGCTTCTAGTGCTCTAAATTACCTCTTTTTGTTCATATTACTTTAAAATTTGTCCATTCTTTCACATCTTTCAGTTGGCTTGGTCACATTTTAATTTACACTCTTATGGTTGGTTTATAATTTTGTTCTTTTCAGATTACAGGTCCCAGCATGGCAGTTTTTAGCTTTCTATTATAAATTTATTTGGTGTTTTTTTGTTTTTAAATAAATTTCTGTCACTAGAGCTTTTCTTGGGTTATTTATTTTTTTTACCATTTTATTTCACATTCTTATTTGTCAAAGTTGCACAAAAAAAAGAGTATTTTAGAACTTATCTATTTCTTCTTGGTAGTTTCTTCCCCACCTGGAGTGGCCTCTAAGGTGGCTTTGAGTGTCCCGGGCTCAGCAGGTGCAGCAGGTCTGGAACCCTCCATGGACTCGCCATCTGTGGAGTTTAGGCGGGAGATCCCAGACTTGTTCTTCTTCTTCTGCAAAGTTTTCTGAATGGATGCCTCATCCGTGGGCAGGTTGGCTAGCTGGTGGAAAACGTTCCTCTTACGAATGATGGCATACACTAGGTTGAAGTTGCCTGTGGGGAAGGTTCAAGACATCAAAATGTTGCCCTAAGTGCAGCTGCACTCACAAGATCCCATTGTTGTTCTAACCATCAAACTGATACTGGATGATGTTGTTGAAGACCTCCAGCAGGAAGAAGACCAGGTTGTGGTTCTGAGGTGCAGATAGGAGGTACCAGGGCGTGGAGAAGGCCTCCAGCAGGTGGAGCAGCTTGTTGGCAGCCACCATTGACAGGCTCTTTAGGTAGGGTGAAACTACAGAGGTAGAAAATGTGCTTACATCAACTCTCCACCAAGGGGCAGCATTGTCTACAGGCATACTTACTGTTTACAATTATGGTGAGCAGGCAATCAAACAGAGGATGGAGACGCTGGTGTCCACAGGTAATTATTTTGTGAAAAATCTAAACAAGAAGGGACATAAATATGACTCTTGGTACTATTGAGAGCATATTATAATCTAAAGCTGAAACATACAAAAAAATTATAATAATTTGTAGAATCTGCCAGTTTGTGTGCAGCTTCAGTGAGCTTTTCAGATTTGAAAAGAAAACCAACCTTTGAACCAACCTTTCTTAAATTTTCTGTTTTAATGTTGTGAAATATTTGTAAAGCACAGGTTAAGCTTTAGCAGGTTGGCAATCTCTTAGTCGAGTAAAGTAGGTCTCTCACCACTATGAGCAGGTCTGCGTGGGTTCCTGTAAAGACAGGAATGTCCATGGGGACACGGAGCGTGTACGGTTTATTCAGTCGAACACCAAAGTTCCTCTCTCCGCTCAGCAGCAGCAGGATGAACACGCCAATGTGCATGAGGCCCACGCGAGCTGCACATGCACACAAACATGAAGAGTTTTTAGAAGTTTGTGCGGTTTACCCTTGCCTCAATGTCTGTGTACAGGGATGTATTTTTTTTGTTTTTGTTTTTTTTTGCTCAGATGTCACAGAAAGTGTCTCACACTGATCTGCTCTGGCATCGTTCAGGTAGAACAGGATGGGAACCAGCATCTCCAAGACGTCGCTGCTCTTTAGGACGAAGAACAGGAATTTCTGCAACAAGCAGAAACAGTCATGTTAGTGAGTTAAAGACAGGTGCTCTGTTAGTGTAACTTTTTATCCCTTTAACCTAAGAAAAGTGAAAAGATCGCAATTTAAAAATGCAAGGAGCCTCTCACTTTGTTAAAATCGCAGAACTTCCAGAACAGAATTAGCAGCTCCTGGTGGAAGTGGATCTTCTTGGTGGATCGTGGAAGGTACGTCTGGATCAGAGGGTTGTTGAGCAGCTGAGCAAAACCTCGGAGGACGAAACTCAAATCCTGTTGAACCAATGCAGAGAATATGCTAAAGCTTCCAATCAGAAATCTTCTATTTGTGGATGAAACTGAAGGTTTACAGTTTGGTACCTCCTCCCTGTGGATCCTCGAGAGGTAATTCACAAAGAGGTTGTCAGGTCCAGCTGGCTGTATATTAAAAAAAAAATAAAAATACAGGTGTATTAAAAAATTTGAATTCTTCATTTTAACCTAGACACTTATTAACAGGATTTTCTGTTGACTTATGTTAAAGGTTTTGAGAGACTGACAATAGACTTACAGAAATAGGTAGAACTAAAATTAAATTAGTTAAGTCATAATCTTCTTTTTTTTTTAGCTGTGTTGATACTTCTTCAGTGTTACTTTTGACATGTTTCTTTCACATTGTTTGCTGTATAGTTTAGAGTGTAACTTTTTCCAGCAAAATGGCAACAATAACATTTATCCATCATACCTCTAGCTCCTCAGATGGATTGGATGAGGAGGAGTCCAGCGCCTGGAGGGCAGCGCTCACAGCCGACCCGGTCTCGTGCTCCAGGGTGACGATCAGGACCTGCAGAGCCTGCTCCACCAGCTGCTCTCGGTAGTCTGAGAACAGCAGATGGTTGTACGGGATACCGTATCCCACCGGGTCGTAGGAACAGACCACGTTCAACAGGGATGTGAAGAGCGGCAAGGCATGTCTGAAGCAATGGCACACAGATAATCCTGGTGTTTACAACAGAGCATCTATAAACTGAAGAGATTCAGAGGTGGAAACTGTAAATAATACAAAACCAAGATAAGTTGTTTTTGGATACAGGAGAAAAACGGTGAAGGTTCTGGAGTGGAAATCTCAGCCTCTGGACCTTAACATTATTGAGCCAATTTGGGGATATCTTAAATGTGCAGTTCATGCAAGAAAAGCTAAGAATATAAAGGAACTTGAAGGAGATTTTCCAAGAGGAATTGAAAGTTCTTTGCATTTTTCACACTTTAAACCGCTAACTGTTTTCACTGCACCTGCAATAACAACAAAATAAACGAAAGCAATCAGATTTCTTCTGGACTGCAGTCACATAAAACAAATGGTAAATGCTCCAAAAGCACATATTTACACATAGAATATCTTGATGTGGCTTTTTTGAGCCATGCCAACCTGTTTTCTGCAGAACAGAAGAAGGAGACCCAGGGGTTAAGCACTTGGGTCTCAGATGAAGGAGAAAGATACATGGCTTCAGAGAAGCAAGTGAGAAGCAGCTTCAGCAGCTCTGTCCTGAAAACACACAACGAATCTACCATCAAAACAGCAGTCAGAAAAATTACAAAGTGGGGAAAAAAGCAATATTAATTAAATAACACGTTACTAAACTCACTAAATCCCTGTAGTGCTGAGTAATGTAGCACATTTATATTAAAGCAATCAGTTTAACGGTTAAGGACTGTTAATATTCTTTAAACTGATTTCTTACGAATTGCCTTATTAGCTTATTACTGACTGTGTGGGTTCATCTTACCCAAATTATCACAAAGCAAAATGTTAATGCCTTATTTTCCCCCATCTTTGAAGTAAAAAATGTCCATCACCTTTTTAGGATAGCAGCTAAACAGATAAAATGTAGCTTGCAGTCTCACCTGTTCCGGTCATGGATGTAATTCGGGGGAGGCGACTGAGCAAAGCCCACCCCGGCCTCCCAGATGTACTCACAGCTATCTATGGATCGCATTTCCTCTGAGGCATCCTGAAGCGAAACAAGAGTTTTAAAAAAATTATAGTTTGAGATATATAATATGTGGAAGACTATTCTCTAACAAACGTACAGTGTTATTTGTGACATCTAGTAACAAACCAGATTTGATCACTGAGAAGAGAAAATCTGTCATTGGGATTAGAGACATATTATTTGGCAAAAGTGCTGTTATGATAATTAATTGTGGTATTATCTTTCTGTCATACTCAGTCATAATGTGAAACTGTGCTACAAACCAGCATAGAGCACGTCATGGAATATTTCTTATTGTTTAAAGGGAAAAAATAATGAAGGTCTAAGAAGGTTCTGCATTTGGACACTTGGTCCATGTTAATCAGCAAGCAGAATGAGCCGATTACACTCTGCTGACATTATCTGGCTTTGACACCTCGGCACAGATAACTGCAGCTTTAAGAATAGAAGTGATGAGGTGTTTCTGTAAGTTATCTGACAAAAGGGCACACAGCCGCACGCTGCATTAAACTTCTCCAGTGGCACAACAGAAACAGAAACTGCTATGCCACCATTATACTCTCCAATAAGTGAAACCTAAAAAAACAAATAAGTTCATTTATACCAAAAACAAACAAAAAAAAAAGGCAACAACCTGACACATGACCTGGGAGATGCATGATCCAACAATTTAGTTGATTCAGTTCATTTAGACGTTCAGAATGGCAACATTTAAGCTAACATAACTCTAAAGGAACTGCCTTGTTGGAGTTAAATTCTCATTTATTTTCAGTGAAAATATGAATTCAACACTTAACCAACTCAAACCACAATTTTTTTATATAGGCGTCATTTGTTTCCCACTTCCTTCCATGTTGAATCCATCAACAAAACATTTTCCACTCCAATTGCATATCAGTTTATTTCCTTTGATGGTTTAGTCTTATTGATAAATAATACAGATAAATAATCACAACAAGGTAAACTTTTGACCAAAAGTGTGTATGTAGTGTTATTGTAATTTTAAGACTTAATATTAGACTGTTTTTTATACCGATAGTGGTTCTGATCCCCCACACAGTCCAGCTGACTCTTATAAAATGACACCTCCTTCTGCTGGTGGATAACATTGTTCATGGACCCTGAGGTACTGGACAGAAGCTGGCTAAAAAAAGGTGACCAAAGTCCAAGCCAAATGCTTAAACACTTGGCTTGAATTCCTTGAGAAATCTTGACCAAGGTCACTTTTCAAGAAATTAGAGGAGGGTTTGAACACTGGAAGGTAAATAAGACAATGAATTCAATTTAAGTAGTGTTTTGTTTTTTTGTTTTTCAGAAAAAAAAAACACTGACCTCCAGGTGAACAAACACTGACAGAAAAGTGAAAACTTTATTTGCTCCCCACAGCTTCCTTCCAGCTATTCTTCATGCTTGGTTAACCATAGAGGCAGGTGGGAATAAACACTGACCACTTCCTCTGATGGCAGCACAGATCACCTCCCCAGTCTCTAAAATGTTTGCAGAGCTCAGTTAAGACGTGTCCACCCAGCTCAAATACGGCCACTCCAGCCTGCCTCCCCCTGCACCATGGAGTCACTCATTAACTCCAGCAAACCGCCTCAGAGGGCTGCATGAAGGAGATAACGGCACAGACTTGTACCACAGGAAGGTTAAGAAAACAAGACCTGAAACCTTTCATTAGAGAAAACGCTGGCTAGCTCTGTTTGCCTGCCTGTTATAGGAATGATGTCCTTTAAGTAATTACCAAGGAGTTTAGGACAACATGTGTGAGATCATTTTATTTCTGTGTGTGCAAGTTAAATGTTAAATTTGTCCATCACACCGGTTTGGAGCAATAGACGTACCAGCCTTAGTTGGACACAGCACAGTAAAACACTTAATGTTACCAAGGACTTAAGAGAATGTTCAACTCTGCCTTAATCTGTAATGACCGGCTATAAATGTTCTTCTTTCAACTCACTGACCGGGTTGTTCTTCTTGTGACTCTGGACGGTAAAATCTGGACAGAAGAGCAGGTCAGCGACGGTGAGCAGCAAGGATTCAGCCAGCGGCCGAGCTTCATTCTCATCAGCATCTTCGTCCAAACTCTGCAACACGAATGCATCACTCGAAAACAAGTCTCGCAGGTTTTTATAAAGACATAAACCAAGAAGTGTGCTGGTGACTGAACGATTTTCATCTTTTTTCCCTCTGACTGGTCAGAAACTAAAGAATTGTTCGTTTTTCTGATCAGTGAATGCGCCATACTCAAGACAACATCATTCTTTGGCGTGGTTGTGTTTGCAGAGTGAAGAGGATTCAGTTGTATCAGACAAAAAAAAGAAGCTTGCAACATCCTGTGAACTCTCAGTTACCACATACTAAGTATGAGGATTCTAAGCAACACTGCTTTTGAAATCCAATATGGCTGCCATAAATGTTGGTGACAGCTGCAGTGATGAACTGCTGCACTGCTGCTGATCCCAAGCACACAGCAATGTACAAACTATAAGTGAGCTCATTGCTATCATGTTTAAACACATAAAATACAGATAAATGCACTGTTTAGTTTTTATTGCTAATATCAGTAAGCCTTATCATCGAGTACAGCAACAAGCAAATCCTACAGGTTAATCCAATGAGAACTACTTAGAAAAAAAAAGAATAATTAGGAATATTTGTAACAAAAAATAATTAATCTATATATGGTTTACTGACTAATTAAAGAATATTTTACTCTAGCTCATCTTTTACTCCTTGTATTTACAGATCTCCATCCCAAAATGTAGTTTCACACTCGCCAGGCAAACATTTAATTTAACGTTCGATTGGTTCGATGCAGAAATAAAGACGTTTTCTGCATAACTGAATTGATTGCAAAGAGGCCATCAGCCTTTTCCGCCTGCAGCAGCCCTTCTTCTCCTCAGTACCATACTTTCATTAACAGACATTCAATCCCTCCTTAACTCAACCGTTGGCGGGTAGACGGTGGGAGATACAATATGGGCAGTGTTTGCACCATGGTCCCCAGTCGACCAGGTAACCAGAGACTCAGCAGCAGGTGGGCAGGGTGGGAGAGGAGGAGAGGAGAGAGAGTCCAGCTTTGGATGGAGACCTTTGCATCGACAGCAGCAGTGGTTTTATCTTACACTGCAAGATCTGCTCTGAAAATCAAAGAGCAGCATCTTTTCTAGCCAGGCCAGATTATTGTAGCTGAAGCTATCAAAGGGCTACAAACTGTGTGATGGAAGGATAGCTAATAGGTTGAACACTCCTGTCTGCAGACAGAATGGATTTCTCCGGCAGCAGCTTCCACAGATTACATACCAAGAATAAACCATATCCACCTACGTAACTTGAAAATATCTTTGCAAGTAAAAAAAAAAAAGAAGATGTATTTAAGGTTATTAAAGCTAAAATATCCAGAAAATGTCATTTAGCTCTTCCTTCAACTTGAGTATAACTGATAAACCTTTAAAGAGTAAAAAGAAAGATAAACTGTCAGAGTGTCAGCTCCCTCAGGCGACGCGTCGTACCCCGGATTTTTTCGTGCCAGGAATGGTGGACCAGAAGAAGCCCCTCCAGTCAGCATCCTCAAAAATGTACGGCAGGATCCGGGTGAGAAGGCGGGTGCAGTTCAGCACGATCTGACGCTCCTTCTCCGAGGGGCAGCCAGAGTCGGCACATTGAACCAGCCGCTCCACTGCCTGGAAACAAGCCACGTCAAACATGTAAATTAAGCTATAAAGATCTCTATTGGAAGAGTTACATTAAGTCATTTTTATTAAAAAGATGGCAAAACATTTAGATTACTGATTGTAACAGAAACTATAAAAAAAGAGGATATGAATGCAATTTTGACCTAATATATGTTAATGGATTCTTCAAAACAAGCTAAGATTTGAAGAAAAAAACAAAAACAGCAAAAATTGGCTTCTTAGATCGTTATCTGTATTTTTCTAATTTTATTGATAACTTGTTTTGTTGATTAACGAGTGGTTTCTCCTCCTCCCATCTATTTTTTTTTCTCTTTTAGACTGACCTCTTGTACTCCAAGTGTGGGAATAACAAACATCTGCATTCCTTTGTTTCTGACTGTATCCAGGATGAACAATACAAGCGGTCATGTAAAACACAGGAATCCTTGCTGTCTGTAGGAACTACGGTAACTTGTAAACCAACTCTCTGTGTTTTAGTGACCAATTCATTCATTACAAAACTCAATGCATTATTTTCAGTCTGAGTCTCTGAGAAGACAGAGAAGATTTTCATTTTATTGCAGATTTAGATCAAGTAAATATCTAAATCTGTAGACATCATCCTTCAGCCTCAGCCAGCGGTCAAATATTTCAGTGGGAAGATCAGATTAGAGGTTGGATGATTAACAAGGGAGAGTTGGCTGCAATGTCTGTAGGCGTGATCATGCAAAAGGGACATCATATTCACAACAAACCAACTAAGCTATTGGTTTTAACCCTTTTGTTACTGTTACCTTCTTAAAAAAAACATAAAAAATGACATGCATTGTAATTAGAAATACAGTAGTTTCACTTTTAGTGGTACAGACTCCTAAATTAGAGTGCTTGTCCAATAGAATGCATTTCTCATCTTGCATGGTTACTGGCATCCCCTTGATAAAAAATGTTAAGAAATGTTCAAATTAATCACTATCAAAACTTGGTAACCACAAGGTTGTTAGTTTTTGCAGCAGAGTTCCAGCAGCAAGTTTTAGAAATGTTTCTACTTCCTGTAAGTTTTTCACTTTGTATGTTGAGAATATGAATTTTTGCTCTCATTAAACCTTGTTTGTCACAGTTGGAGGTGTTTTAAACATTTTAAATTATAATTTTACAAAGTAAAAAAATAGGTATTAAGTATTTTCAGGAAGTAATTTTTTGACTTCTGAAGATTAACAGTGAAAGGACCACTTGTCTTTCCCATTTTGAAGAAAGAAACCAATTCCATTAAATGTTTGAGGAACAGAAATGCACTTAAATCTAACCATGTGATATTACTAAAGATGATCTAAATAAGACACTCATTCTGAGGAGGCCAGGTTACCTTGTAGCACAGGGTTGCTAGGTTGGATGGAGACTCCTCTCTGACAGCTCGGATTTCTGCTGCAGGCACCAGAGCAAAAACATCCTGGACGGCGATGGAGCACTCGGCCCAGAACTGGTCCCAGAACACGTTGTCTGTGGCTTCAACAGGCTGCAGTACAGGAAACTTTGTAAAGTCTTTGTGTACCCAAGTTTTCATTTTCATAAAAATGCTCAACAGCTATGCAGCACCAATCGTGTAGACATGTTATACACATAACTGCTACCATTAAATAAAAACACACGTATAAACCCAGCTAGACTGAAGTAATTTTCACTCAGCTAAGAAGTTTATTTCTGACAAAATATTCGAAAAGTCCTGCTATGTTGCAGCAATAAAATATATATATATATATATATATATATTCTTAGAATTCATGACCAAGCATGTTTTCACTGGTACTTTAATGATTTAATTTGTTATTGAAGAGTCAGAGGTTTATTTTATACTTTTTATGTATGACTGGGATAATTTCTAGGTGAAATGTTTAGTAAATGTGCAAAAACCAGATGATAAATAAACTTTAACAGATAATAGCAGTTGGGATGATCTCAAATGATTTTTTTTCATGAAATAAAGACCAAAACGTTGATATTTTTTTTTCTTTTTCTGAGGTTTCGATTCTACCTTAAAATAAGAAATGGTCAAGGTACAATTTCTGTAGGCCTTAGCTAATCCAGCCTTCAGGCAAACACATTTTTCATATAGTAAAGTAGCATTAAACAAATGATGCAAAACTGGCAGAATGATGGTTTTTCTTCCGCAAAACAGTGCAAATAATAAAATCATAATTGCTCCTCGTCTTAACTTCCTATCCTTATTTCAAATCTATAAGTGTAGTTACTAACGGTTTGTTTCCACACCACTTGTGATAATAAGACCTGCACCTGACGCTACCATCTGGCACACCAACTTTTATCGTCGTAAGCAAATATCGTTCAGAATCACGTTTTTTTTTTTCCCTTGCGCGTTCAAGAGCTTTATTATGAAGAAAACAGAAACAGACCTGAGTTTTGGTCGTCAGCTGGATCACCGCTTTCCTAAAGTGAAGCTTAGTGTCAGCGTTTCCCATTTTTTCTGTGTCCACCAGCCGCGTCCTCCTACCTGCGGATTCTGCTGATAATTTCTCCTCATCTCAACTCAGAGCGCAGCGCAGCTGGTGCGTTCATGAAAACTCGAATTTTACAAGTCCGTGTAAAATTGTAAAAGGGAAGACAAGAAACTATACTGGTAAATAGGCTAACCTACCTGTGTTAAGACAAATATTAGAAGTTTGCAAATACAAAAATATTTAGGATATAATTTTGACAGGAAAAACTATAATCTTATTATCTACGGAAATTAAAACAACATAAATTTAAAAAAGACAAAAACCAAGAAAACAAACGATTTTTAACCAGAAAAGGGACATGAGTTTTGTGTTGAGAGAATATTTCTTTCTCATAAATAAAAGCCGTACATAATTAAAGATTTTAATTGAAGTAAAAACTAACATGCAAATCAATATCGGCCACGTTCTCAAAAGAAATCTAAACTACAAATAGAAATATAGTTTAACCATAAAGTATAAGTAGACTAAATAAAAATATAATTAAATATGAAAATAATGTATAATAAATAATACAAATAATACAAAAACAGATAGAAAATGCCTGAGCTAAATAACAAAACACTTATATCAAAAGTAATGTTATTGCTTCTAAATATAATAATTGAATTGATAATAAACCGCCGTTGCTGGCAAACCTAAATCAAATATTATTTTGTTGGAATAATTCTGACTGTCCCTGAAAGCAGCACATGCTGAGCAGGATCCAGATGAGCAAACTTCCGGGATACTTCATGCACATATTTATCTTCCCGTGTTACCATGTGACTCTCCTGGTAAACTCTCTACATATAAGATTCACGTCATGATGACCTATATAATCACTGTCTGCACGATCATCTCTGAATGTAACGTTACAAAGAGAGACTTTTTTTCCTCTCCTTGTCTGTTCAACTGCAGGTGAATACATTTATGAAGTGGCCACTAGATGGAACCATAAGTTCACAAAGCAGAACAGCCGGTAAAGGTAATCAGCAATGAATAAAACCACTGATGTCCAGCCCCCTATAATTGACGTATTTATGACGTTGTTATGTTTTCATGACTTAAAGCACTTTGAACTGCATTGCTGCTGAAATGTGCTATATAAACTTGATAGATTGACATTATAACCTACAAGTTCTGACTTTTGAACCATAACTACAACAATACACTTTGGTTTAGCAATACACTTTATGTGTTGAAGTAACTATTGTATGTTTAATACAAGCACAAATTCTATCAAAAGGGAGTAAGTAAATATTTCCCAGGCTTTTCTAAAACAACACAGACACCTAATCAATTTGCAATTAAAATTGTTAAATTGTTCAGTAAATTTTGACCAGTTTCCATGTCCCTGCTGAAGAAAAGCTTTGTCGCAGCATGACGCTGCCACTACCATGTTTTGTCATGAGATTGGTGTTGTGTAATCCACCACACATAGCGTTTTTATTGTCAACCAAAAGGGTTAATTTTAGTCACATCTGATCAGATGACCTTCTTCCACATGTTGGCTGTGTCCCTCTGTATGGCTTATAGGATGCTGCAAATTTGACTTTCTGCAGACTGCATTAATATTTGTCATATAATTATTAATAATTATGATGAATTATTTATACAATTTTCTTTAGTTGAATTGGTGCACCTTCCCTAAGCTTGATGAAGGAATGAATGTAAGGCTACCGGACAGCAGAAAACTCCTCACACAACAAGGAATGATCAGAAACAGGCTTGTCTTCAATTAAGTCCGAGAATTTACAAAGTAGCCCACCTTTACAGTCAAAATATTCCATCAGTAACTTCTACCTCCAGCTACCTACATGCAATCTATGAAGGAAAAGACTTGAATAAGTAAAGGATCAAATTAATGAAAAAAAAAAAAAACAAGCAAAATGGAATACTTAAACATAACTTCAACTGATTAACTACCGTAATTAAATACAAGAAGGAAAGAAAGATCAGCATGAACTACAATGCAGCTAAATCACAGATCAATGTGACCTCCTATGACTTTTACGGCGGAAGGTGAGTTTTAGCAATTAATTAAGGAATGCGGTCTGATCAGTTTATGCGACTAAATGGATGCCCAGAAGGACTAAGTTCATCACTAAACTGTTAGATTAAATCAGCTAAACTGTGGATCTATGTAGCTTCACCAGCATCCCCACGTCCTTTCTTGCTCCTTTTATGATTAGAGTGGGAGGCGGTGTTCTAGCTGGTTTGGCGCCCTGGGAAAACATCCCAAGCATTGCTCCATTCCATTCCATTCCATTCCCCTCGCAGGCGGAAATTGTTGATGAGGGATGGGCAGGTGGTTAACTGGAGGACCAAAGAGGACAGGGGTGTCTCATGCCGCCCCCAAAAGATGTCGCCCATATCAGAAAACACCACTGATTAAAGGATTAAAGTACTGCTTTTATCTGGCCTACCATGTCTTGGTAGGTTTCTAGTTGTGTAACACTCATTACATTTTCAGTTGATGGAGTGAACAGCACTTTTAGGGTTGGTTTATTACCCAGCTATGTTTTAAACTTCTCCATAGCTTCATCCCTGATCTGTCTGCTGCATTCTATAGTCTACATGATGCTGTTTGTTCACCAATATTCTCTAAAAACCCTCTGAGGCCTTCAAATAAAGTCTGTATTTTGAATGAGGTACAGTGGTTACTTTTTATTTATAAGCCTCAAGGGTAAAAGGGAATTGAGAAAAACGCTGGACACACCTTTCAGCGTTTTATTTTTTTTAAATATGTTGAAAACAATTTTTTTTTCTTAGCTTAACAAAGCAGGGCTAGTTTAATAAGATATATTCATCAGTCCCTCTCTGACTGTAATCTGTGTCAGTGGACAGATAGTACACATTCATTGTAGAAGACCAAAACTATATATTTCTAATATCATTACATTAGTGATAATGTAATGATATTACATTATCATTACATTATGATGATAATGTAATGATCATCATTACATTATGATGATCATAATAACTGTAGTTATTTTGGGTAACAACAGTTACCCAAAATACAGTTATTTTGGGTAACTGTAGTAGTCACAGTTACCCAACATATTGTTTGTACATTGCGTAGAAACCTACATTCAGTAGACTAAAGATATCTAAATGAATAAAATCCTACTTTGTGGTTTCCTAATTACCAACCTATTTTCATAGAACCCGTAATTCGTTTAGTCATTTAAACAGGTGCTGGATTGTTTCGGTCATATTGAGAAGAAACTATGTGGGTGACCTCTGGTGACTCATTCAAAAACCTTGTACACTGTGATTTCTTCACTACATAATCTAATGGGCCAGCCAGCTGTTTAACAGCTGTCAGCCAATCAGAGTTCAGTCTCTTTCAGGCATAAAACAGAGAAAACCAAAGCCCCACACAAAACCTCCTGCAAGAACACACATGCAGAGCCCGTTTGGATTTCACCCACTGCACTCGAGAACCATGATAAACACAAGGAGTCCGGGGGTTTTCTTAAGCTTGCTGATAGCTCTTTCTTTAGCTGAAGTGGTAAGGACATTTTTATTTCATCTGAAGTCAAATTTTACTTACTTTTTTCTGTATTGACTGATTGAAAAATATTTTCAGGGCCATTCGAGACATGGAAGAAGAAGAAGTAACATTGCTGCTTCCCTGCCTTCCTCTGATAATTTCAGTAAATAGATCCTTTATTAAGATTTCTTGATTTTGTTTCCTGAGTATTAAATGTGTCATTTCATCTTGCAGGTACTTTCTGTCTCAACGGTGGCCTGTCTGTCCCTTCATTGATCACTGGTGCACCCTTGTTTTGTAAGTGTCCTGATGGGCTTTCTGGGAGACGCTGTGAAATAGGTGAGAAGCTGATTTTTCAAGCTAAACTTCAGTGACGCCAGTTCACATTTTAATCACTTGTGTCTGTAGCTGTAGAGAAAGGTGACAGCTGCTATGAAGGGATCGGAGTACTCTACAGAGGGACTGTTTCAAAATCAGTCAGCGGAAAAACATGCGAGATCTGGGATTTACATGCCAGGAGGCGTTACCTGTCCTCAGACCTTCACTCTGGACGACACAACTACTGCAGGTGGTCTATGGCTTGAATGTTAAACATCTGTCTCTGTTCTCATACCAATTGCAAAACAAGGAAATTGTGTGTTACAGATCTTTGTCATGCAATTAGTCATACTTCTAACAAAACGGAGGGATTGTCATGATTCACTGAATCACTTTTGGTAGAATATAGGTCAAACACAGCAGTTTATCTGCATGTATGTTGTTGCTTACCTGGCCTTACTTGCAACATTTAATGTTTTAGATCAGTTCGCATATTTAGCGCAAATTAATGATACATGTCATGTCAACAAGACACCTCACAACAGTATATGTCGTACCCAGAAATATACTGTTTGATTTAATAAAATGAATGCGATCCAATGATATAGATTTAAATTCGGTTATAGACGTTCCACTTTGGTTCCTATATAATAATACAGTGCAAATCAGTTGTGTTTGTCATGCCTGGTGGTAAAAAGGTTATCTATCTTTGGAAGGTAGGTCAATTGCAGTCAAACGATATGAATTTGCAGCAATCCCTTCTCTTGAGCAAGTGTCAGGTGAGAGTGGATGTTTGGATTAGGCTTTCTGGCTTAATATATTTGTATATATCACCATATACCTGATTAATATGTCTGTGTACCATCACCGCAATACTGGAACACAATTTTATCAAGTAGAGGCATGTATAATTTGGAGAATTTCCCGTGATCCACATACCTCACTGGGATTAGTGTTGACATGAATAAACTGGAATTTGTCAGGCAAAAATGATCTAAACCAGCCAAGTGCCTTAATCCAGGAGCCATATGACAAATTCAATAAGAAGATCTTCCTGAGAAGATCTTGGCATCCAAATACCTACTGAGGATGCATGCCTTTTCCACGGGGTCTTTACAGTCAAACTGTCAATTTTAAGCCAAAGATATTTATTGTTTGTTGGTTCTTGACATTGTTTTTCTTTCAGAAATATTCAGTACAGACTACGCCCATGGTGTAACGTTCGAAAAAACCACCAGCTGGTCCGGGAATATTGTGATATCCCCCAATGTGACGTTGAATCCTGTAAGTATGTTCTTCCTGAAAGGATTTTTTTTTTTATTCACATGCCTCAGATTTGATGTAGGTCTTGAATCTCTTAGACAAGTTCAGATCTTTTCTCTTTTTTTTCCTAAGAAAAATTTGGAAAATATCTTAATAAATTAGGAATGTTTCAGGCACACAAGGTGCATGCTCCAAAGGTTTGAAAAAATAATTATTTTCAATCTTACAGCTTCACCTGCACCTTCAACTTCAACTTCACCCATCATGCCACAAGCATGTAAGCTCCTAATGCAAATGTTTTTTCTGTTTTTTTGTTCCTGGTCATGTATATGTTTTCCAACAACAGTTTTGAATTTGGCTTCTTTTCCAGCTGCAGACCTGACATGTGGTCAGCGGACTATACGGAAGCAGACAAAGATTGTGGGTGGAACAGTTTCTACTGTGGAATCTCACCCATGGATCGCTGCTATATTCTGGCGTAGCAAATCGAAGCAGAATGTTTTCCGCTGCGGGGGCAGTCTGATATCTGCCTGTTGGGTCATCACGGCTGCCCACTGCTTCCCTGAAGGGTAGGACATTATGTCAGTTACTGTAAACAGAGCCGGTGCTAAGAAATGACAGATTTTTCTGTTGTATGTTCGTGCTTTAGCTCTCAGACGAGGCATCAACGCTTGTCTGTCACGCTGGGAAAAAATGCACTCAACGAGAGTGACTCAACTGTGGAGCAAACTTTCAGAGTGGAGCAAATCTTCATCCATGAACAATTCAACCACAGTGAACAAAACTATAACAATGACATTGGTATGAAAGGATCTATTTGCTACAAAGACCTCCTAAAGAAAAACAGCCAATAACATAAATTCTTACTTACCTAAAGAAAGCTTACCAGCTTAAATAGAACAAACTGTGTCCTTTTTGTGCTGATTTCCCTCAGCTTTGCTGAAGTTGAAGGCCATGTATGGAAAGTGTGCTGAAGAGACTAACTCGGTAAAGACTGTCTGCCTCCCACCGCCTCTGAAGAGCCTCCCGCCAGGGACCACCTGCGAGATTGCTGGATATGGGAAGGAGAAATTTGGTGAAGAAAGTTTGATATACCTTGTTCTTGTTCATGTAAAGACTAAGTATTGTGAGGCTGTCAGAACAGCCATGGAAAAACAATGTTTGCTTTTTCTACTTGAAAAGTCAATCAGCACTTGATTGGTTGGTCATCATGAGTCCAATCGCCTCTATAACATGCGGTCATTCTCATCAGTTTTACTTATTTGGTCCATCACGCCAAGATCGAAAACCATCTAAACAAGACATTTTTGTTGTGCATCAATTTGGGAAGGGATATTAATTTAATTACCAAACTATTTTAATGCCATAATTCTGGAGAATCCATATAACACAAGTGGACAACATTTAACACAGCTGCCAATCATCTCTAGAGAAAGAGTCCCCAAAAACGTTCACACCAAATGTTCACACCCAGCAATTCTCAGGAACATTTCTTAAACCCAACATCACCGCCTCTGACTCTCATGCAACAGCATATCTAAAGAAGCAGAAAAGAATCAAGGTGTCGCAATGGCCCAGTCAAAGTCCAGACCTCAACCTGATTTAAATTATTGAAAATACTGAAACCTTGCGAAAGCTGTCCAAACATCTTCATTAAAGATTTCATGGATAGCTTTGGACAGTCATAGTGTGACCTCAGGAACATTTTTTTTTTTAAAAAAGCACTTGCGTCCGTGAATTAACTTAATATTTTTTAATAGATTGTGTTGACAGTCATGGAAATGCTATTTTTTGCATGGCTGCATGTTAAAACAAAGAAATAAGATTGATGTACTGTTGTAAAAATATACCGTTTTTATTGTGCAATGTCTTATCTGTTCCTTTCCTTTGCAGGGTTATGGTACAACTCTCAGTTCCTCAGGAAGGCTCAGGTGAACCTCCTCGCTGATGATGTGTGTCGACAGAAGGATTATTATGGAGAAATGGTCAACAACAACATGTTTTGTGCTGCACGTCCCGACTGGAGCCAGGACGCCTGTGAGGTATTTAAGCATGTCAATACCTGACTCGAGAATTTCTCCCACACATGATGTTTGTTCCCATTAAAGCTGTCTGCCTCCCTCTGACAGGGTGACTCGGGAGGACCGCTGGTCTGCGAAGTCGACAACACGCTCTTCCTCTTTGGCATTGTTAGCTGGGGAGACGGATGTGCAAAGGAAAATAAACCTGGTGTTTACACCAGAGTTACCAATTACAACAAATGGATTGAAGAAAAGACAAGTCTGCCTACCATCACTACTGGAACCATGTTCCCTCAGAAATGATTTAAAGCTCAGGCCACCAGTTGTTTGGAGAATAACAAAGAAATTGTTATTGATAAGGCAAAATGACAACTGTTAGGGATTTCTGAGCTGTAAAACAACTTAAGCTGAACTACTTTATAAGCTTGACTGAAAGATATAGCAAATACCTTTACGTTTCTGTTTATATGAATCAGTTTTTATTCTTCCATCTAATCAGCAATTGTGCTAACTCAGTTCACTGAGTGTTGTTTTTCTCTGTCTTCAAGCAAAGACAGAGAAAAACAAAGCAAGAGCAAATTCTCTCCTGATATATGAAAAGCTACAAACAAACCTGTGATAAAATATGTTGGTGTAACTTCTAAACCTCTGCTGAGGAATAAAAGCTATGTATTTCTTTTTTCTTAATTGTGCCTGTAATTTTGTTTCATGGTATGACCTTTTTTTAAGCAAATACAGTTTTTACACTGATAATTTGCTGTTGTCTATGTCTGTAAATAAATCAGGGTACTGTAGCTTTAATAAAGTTGAATTGAAATGAATTGAGTTACTGCTTCTGTCCTCTTAAAAACAGAATGAAAGCAAAACATCTTCTTTAGTGTCTTCATCAAGGAATCAGTGTTTGTTATTTTAATGATTTGTTACACAACGTTGCCACCCTGTGGTCAAAACGAAGCATAACACGTCGTTAAAGACTGAACGTGATGGTGGCTTCACGTTAAGACGGTCGTCAGGACTTAAAGGGACAGCTGAATGCTGAGAGGTAAGAGAGGGGACTTTAGAACTTTAAAACTGAATCGAATACAACAAACATTTTTAAATCGAATGTCCATATTTGGACAAGAAGAATCATTTTAATTAATGATTCCTTTTTGTCTGAACCTTTTATTAATATGTTACTTCCAATTTGTACAATGCTTAGTTCAAAACACTGATAAATATATAAATAAATAACATCTACTAATAAAGGGATAGGTTATTTATTCAATAAAATATGAGAAAACAAAAAAAATAAATAAATCAAATCATCCTTCAGATTTTTCTGCAAAGTCATGGAATCCATCTGTGATAAATCACTTTAGATATCCTCAAACCTAAATAAACAAACTTCTCTGGTTTTCCTTCTCACTCACAATTAACGTCTGTGTCTTCTGTGGAATAAAGTCCAGTTCTCTGTGCAGCTAGTCTACATAGAGCTGACAGCAGTTAAATACATAGAGATTTTTCAAGGACATCTCCTGCAGGCTGGTCAAGAAATCAAATTAAATAGATCGATAGAAAGTTTTCTGTCTCAGAAGGCCAGCACATTGTGCAGGGTTTCCCTCAGAGTGTCATAAGCCTGGCGGGCCACCAGACTCTACTTGCCCCTCCCCCCCTTCAGGCTAAGCATAATTTGTTCATTTCTGAAATAATTTTCTCTACACCGGTAACAGTATTAAAGAGTCTCTTAGGTGAAATGGCTGGAAGCACAATGGCAAAATAGAATGTAATCATATAGGGAGGTGTATTTTTTTTATTATCCATCTTTATACACACCAACAACTTCAGCAAATAAAGTGGATGAAACAACTGAAGTAAAAAAAATGTGTATTTATTTATTTTTCTTTTGCTAAGACTTTAAAGTTGATTTTTAGGTATTGTTAATAATGTCTTCCAATAGCATATATTTACTTCGTCATATTCTCAAATTTTCTGTCAACTTTAAAAATATGCAAGGCTGCTGGATGACGCCCCTGGTACCTCTACCACCGGACACAGCAAGTTATCTGGGGGGAAACCGTGTTATGTGATTCGATCAGCTTAATGCACTCTAGTGCAAGAGGGCAGTAGCAGTCGAGGGTCACAACACCCTTTGAGCCGAACCAGAACCAGGATCAGCATGAGGATCCATCAGCACATAGAAAATATGGAAAAGCAGTGGGATAAAACGTTCTACCTTCTTTGAATTGACAAGCAGAAAAATGGCGCCACAAGATGGTGCTAAAGTTGTAACAAAATACACACCAAATGCCAGGATGTAATGCAGTTTGAGCAGAAGCCCACAATAAGAAACAATTTTAATCCAGTTATTGAAAGAAACAAATACTAATATTGCAGTTGTTTTGTGTCAAATTAACAATTTCATGGCAAATATTTAAGCTACATCAGAAATTTTCTCAGAATTGTATTTTATGTCTGTTATACTCAAGTTATCCACAAGTTTGGTTGCTAGTTTAGTTTATGTCTGTTGCCAGGTGTAGCTGTTGTCACCTGTCTGTGCAGAATAGGTGGATACATTTCACATAAAGATATTTAATGTGTTCACACACTGTCATATTTACAAATTTTGCATCGTTTTATCTTGCTTTTGCCTGCCTGTTTTCTGTCAACTTTTTTTTTTACATCCCTTCATGTCTTTTCTCTTTTAAAAGTATCTCATAATTTTGTCTCTTTGTGCATGGTTTTTCCTGTTTGTGCATTTTTTAATAATTTTATGGAGATCTCTTGTTTGTCTGGTTTTGTATTTTTCCATGTTTATTTTGCATCAGTTGTAATGCTTGTTTCTTCTGCTGTTTTGCTCTTCTAGTTATTTTCTCTATAGTTGTGGTGCTTGCAGAGGAGCCTAAAAGTTTCCATGAGAACAGAACAAGGACAGATGAACTCGTGACTCCTTGCTGATTTCTAGATGTTGCAAACAGGGACAGGCTGCCGCACCCACCCAACATAATCAGTTCATCCATTCAACATTTTAAAAAACCGTAGTAGTTTTCATGATTCATAATTTACTTTGGCATTATGATTCATTTGTGGTTAAACAAAGTTAATCCGACAGAGAAAGAACACATTGAAAACCAATATTCATCACCGGTAGTTTGACGGTTATCCAGACAAACACGTCTGGGTGACTACAGTCTAACTTTGTCACTGGATATTTTGGGTGGGACTCAGACTATTTTGTTCAGTTGCTCCCATCCTTTGGGCCAAATCTTTTTACCTCTACTTTCTTAAAATTGTAGAATTGTTGTTTCTAATGTTTTCCTTTCACAGTTTTTTTTTTTTACAACAAATACTCTCCCCACTTTTAAATTTTTACTCCATTTACATTCAACATAATAAAACAGCATTTTGTCCACTTTATTGACCTAATTTTTATTGCTTTATCTGTAATGTTTTGTTGCAAGATGTCCTTCAAGACCCCAATGATTAAAATACATTCTTGTCCTCAATTCTCACAGAAGTAACACTGGGAGTGACATTCCTGGTGCTGCAGTGCAGGACTACAGAAACACACCTTGCAGCAGATGAGGTGTGTCTAAGTGGGTGTGGCTTCAAGCGCGTCTCTAAACCAAGCTTGAATCTCTTTTCAGAGGACTTTCTGCCATCTCACGAGTGCCATATTACCTGAAGTAAGTGCTTTTATTTTGAAATATTTACTCTATTTTCTTTTATTGTATTCATCAAACACTAAATATGTTCTTGTGGTAATATCTGGTGGAGCTTTTTGTGGCTCTCTTTGAATAACTTTCTGTAATGTATGGTGTCCTGGCTGCTCTCTGCTTCAGCTTCTCATCTGAATTGTTTCCTTGTAGTCGTTCCTGAGCAGCCACCAACATGCCTGAGACTGCAGAGTCCCACTCCATGACCCTCACCACTAACCGTAACTGCACCATGGAGATCACCAACGTCAGTACTATTTACTGCCTCGTCAATCCAAAGTAAGAGCCTCTGAAAGACGGCCAGTAGTTTCCCTCCAAGATCTGCATCTGAAATACAATCAAACTTTTGTTCATGGCTCAGTTAATCTGGAGGTCTCATTTCTTGGGTTTTTCAGCTGGGTTTTTTTTTGTTTGTTTTGTTTTTTGCAAGTTATTTTGCATATCTTTTTTGTTTCAACTGTCTGTTGACTTCCAAATCTGGTGTGTTTTCTCAGTTTTTCATATATTTGTGCATGTTAATTATTATTTGTATATATATTTTTTATATTATGAGAATTTAGGATTTACCTTTCATTTTTCATTTCCATCCTTTGCTGGATTTTATCTCCAGTTTTTGCCTTCTTTGTTATAATCTCACCAAGTTTAACTCCAATTTCTCTTTGAGGTGTCAGGGGCCACATTCCCAACTTAAATTGCTCCAATAGTTTTTCTATTACTCTTGATGAAATGGCTCATGAGATCCTTTCTATTCCTTGCAGGGTTCACATGGAAAGTGGCTTCCCATTCAGCCCCCCGCAGCCCACCGTGCGTACCACCAAGACAGAGGTGTGCTCCTTCACCAAGGACGACAACACAGCGTCCGGAGCCGTGGGCGTCCTGACCTACGAGCTGCTTAACATGCGTGACCACCGCTGCAGCGAGCTGATGGCCATCATGTTCTCTGTGCCATTCGACTACAACATCTACAAGAACTGGCTTGGTGTGGGCATCTTCGAGCACACGCGCGCCTGCGATGGCAAGCTGTTCGACACGATGTACAAGAGCAAGGATTACACCAACTTTTTGCGCCAAGAGGCCAATGGCTCCGGATTGGTCTTCCAGGGCAGGGATCTGGACGTGAGGGCCTGCATGTCTGATGTTGGAAAGGCGATCATCAAAGTAGAGCTGTATGACAAGATGGGCAGATGAACTGTTTGCAATGCTGTCAAAATGAACAGCTCACATCATCTGAAAGCATTATAGTTGACATTCCTGATTGTTGATTCCTGAGTGCTTTGAAAAAATAAAAGTAAAAATTAATCTAATCCACTTCTTGTCTACTTTGCTTTGTTGACAGTCCTTTCTTCTTTGACAAAAGATTTGATGAACAAATGCAAACTAATACATTAAAATCAGAAGCAGTGTGCAACACAGTCGTTTGACAGGATGACGGCAGCGCATTATGAGATGATCACCATGAAAAAAAAACAAAGTAAGACACAAAAGAAAAGGGTGTGGTATTCTCGTCTGAGAGGGAGTCACTGTGAGGCAAACTCAACAGTCTCATATCTTGGCAAGAAAATACAGTTATAACAAGAAAAACCACTTTCAGCTGCACCTATTTTCTATGTGCATCGTTAGAAATACCTGATTGATGAAGTTTGAGACAGGGCGGAACACAGTTGGGAATCTGCTGTGGGTGGAGACACTGTGGGTTGTCTCACATTCCCCAGTAAGATTTACCTGAGCACTAGAGTCTGGGATTCAAATACGGCACCGCACAAGTCCGCAACACACTAGTGGCACAGACAGGTAAGTCCTTTTTGCTTCTTGAACTTACTGAGAAGTTGTTTTTCTGGTCAGTGCATTGATTATTAGTAGCTGCATGTCTGTTTGATCTGTAGTTAAACACTTGAAAACAAAACAATGAGTGAATCAGCAGAGGCTGTGGCTGCCGCCCTCAAAAGCAGAAGAAATGTCACCATTGAGATCACCAACCTTAGCAACCAGTACTGCCTTATTAACCCCAAGTAAGTGCAAAATAGGTACAGTTGGCTTCCTACCCATAAAGTAAAAATAAAAAAAAAATACAAATCTGATTTTTTTTTTTATGACGTTTGTTTCTGCAAAGGGTTTTCTTAGACAGTGGCAACGTCCACAGCCCTCCCCAGCCCACTGTCCGCCCACAGAAGACAGAAGTCTGTAACTTCTCCAAAGACAGCGGAAAAGCGACAGGTGCTGTAGGAGTGCTGACCTATGAGCTGTTCGGCCGATCAACCAACAGTGCCAAAGAGATTATAGCAATAATGTTCTCTGTGCCATACGACTACAACATGTACAAAAACTGGATGGCTGTGGGAATTTACAATGTGGGCAAAGAAACCAATGAGAGCCTCTACAAAGAGATGTACTACAACAAGGACCAGCAAGGCTTTGTCCGGCAGGAGTCCAATGGCTGTGGGATCACCTTTGAGGGCAGCAACGTGGACATCAAGGCCACCATGTCCCCCATGGGCAGGGCCATAATGAAGGTGGAGATCTGGGACAAGCTTTCCACCCAAATGGCACAGCGTCCTAACTGACTGTATTAAAAAACAAGTTCATGTTAGACATGGTCAGCTCTGTGTAAACCTGTGCTAATATTATGCCTGTTCATGCAATAAAAGCATGTTTACTCAAAGCATCAGTTGTACTTATTGCTGCCAACGGAAAAAATAAATGAAACAAAACAAACAAAAAAATCTAGTTTAACAGGTTTATTTCTGTTAGTAGTTCTCTCCAGCATATTTAAAAAATATATAAACAATCAAATAAACAAATACTTTCAGTGTGGAAGTACATTTCCTCCAGTTAGATCCCTTTTAATAAGACAGTCTGAACAGTCAACTTAAAGGCAAATAATAATATATCACCAATCTGAATGTTATGCTGTGTAGCTGCATCCAGACATGCCAACAAATGGTTGCATGATCATAAATTTAAAAAAATTGCAAATTTTGGGGGCTAAAACAAACAAAAACTACTTTGGTTTTGGAGTATGCGGTTTAAAAAATGGATGACTGTTCAAGGTCAGAATTTGTCATTTTAACACCAAATGCATTTAAAAACAAAGAAAAAAACCATCATCCATTACCTCTTCAAAAGTTTGCTACCTGCCTTGTCTATGACTAAATTACCCCTTTGTATTTCAAGAACAATAAAAAAGTTAATTTCTCCAAACAGAATACTTCTGCTTTATAATTTCCTGTAAATAACACCTCAGTACTACCATACTGAACTTTAAGTGCTGCATGTTTAATTTGAGTGCAGCATCTGCGCCTCTCTTCCAATAATAATAAAAAAAAAACCTCTTTATGTAGAAAAAAGGCTCACAGATAAAGTGGACATTTTTTTCTGTAAACAGAAAGTTTATTCACTCAATTATTCATTTTATCAATAAGTTATAGTGCAATACAAAATTATATTTAAAAAAAAAAAATCTATGAGCGAGAATGCCATCACACATACAGCTCCACGACTCCATCTAGTGGTCAGAAGTGGTAAGTTTGCAGACGCCGTTTATAAGGTAGCAATTTTCCGTAAGAAAACAAAATGCAGCAAATTAAACATCTGACAAGGAGCTGGCATGGTTGGAACAGGTACTGAAGGACTTCGTGGTGTCATTACAGGTGGAACCACAGGCAACAGATGGAGTTTCTGACACTCAGTTAACAGTGAGTTTACGTTACAAGGCAGAAAATGGCTCATAGCTTTCAGTTAAATAAAATTCCGGTCAGAACAATAATTTTTACTAGCATGTAATCTGATTAACCACACTGCTCATTAAAAACACTGATGACTGTATTGAATCTGTCCTTCAGGTACATCTCAAGCGAGTCTAGAGACATCTGTTTCACATCATATCCCCTGTACTCTTTCTTAGCCGTCTTGTCTATTGGAACAATCTCCTCTGTGCTGTTGGGGTCATTGCGTCCAATAGCAGCGAAGGTGGGAAAGGCATCTTTCAGTCTGTCAGGAATACTCTGGTTGTAATTTGGGCAGCAGTATGCAGACCAGAGGTATTCTGGCACTGCCACCCGATTCTTCATCCAGTGCTCTTCTTTCTGGTAGGGCATGATGCCTGTCACTATGTAGGCTTCTCCAAGGCAGTAGGCTGCCAAGGTCTTGTTGACGGTAAGCTCTAGGACTTCCCAGGGTCCATCATTAGACCATTTCTTCTGCGGAACCACATTGGTGAGGGTGAATGTGGCAGACCGGCTCTGGTAGGTCTGGTGATGAAGACTAGGGTTTAGGTGGCCACGAGAATAGGTGGAGTTGATATAGTCCAGGTCCACTGCCTGGCTCTCCACGATGTTCATGTCCACTGGTCCAGGCAAGAAGGGGACCATGTTGCCATCTGCTGAAGGGTAGGCTAACTGTTCATGAATGAAAAGGGGAAAAAATGTTTCAGAAAAATTAAACGAATAAGACGTATTTGAATGTGTAATTCAAATGTAAGTGAAGCTGGATTTTCTTTATCTCCTTTACTCTCTGATGATCCATTTCTAGGGTCTGATGGACATGCTTCGACTCTTGCTTCCGTCTTTGTTTTGTATCATATGACTACGTCAAACTTTCTGCAGCCCCATATTAACCCTTACAGTTAATGGTAGATACACGTTTCCTACTACCTCTAGAGATGGATCATGGGTAGGATGTTGATGAGTTGACTTCAACCCTCACATTCTGTGTCAGGACCATTTCTTTGATTGTGAGACAAAATATA
>NW_006799946.1:1072926-1152221 GCF_000485575.1 Poecilia formosa
TAAGAGTTGCAGGACACCGGCCCTCGAGGACCAGGATTGCCCACCCCTGGTCTAGATTCAGCTTCTGAGAATGGTTTATATAAAACAGTTTAAAAAAAAGAAAAAATGAAAAATGTGACTGTTCTTTTACCATTCACTGACCTACTTTGCCTTTTTTAAAATCAGATTCTTCATCTGGATGTACACAGTCAAAAATGTATTGAATTTGTCTTTTTGTAATTTGATTATTATCCAAATGATTTATCGATTCCAGAATTTTAACAATTTTGTTTTTTTGAAAAAGGAAATGGCACCACACCAGTGTTTTTGCTGATAAGGTTTTTTTTTAATAAAGTATCAGTAACTCACTTGCCTGGTTTCTGTTTTATATTATTTTTTATTATTTGGAACAATAACTTTTATGTTTGGTAATAATCTCTGAGATTACTAAACCTCAAAATAATGTGTTATTTCACAAAATAAAGGCGTTATATCTATAATTTTAAGAAAAAAACTGAAAAGAATAACTGAAAAAGAAAGCATTAATTTATTAAAACGTTAGAATCTTCAAAGGAAAGACTAATAGCATTCTAGCACCTTAGGGCCATTGTAGACAAAAGAACTAAACATTCAGTGCAACAGTTTAACAGAAAAAAAAAATAGTACAGGCTTATTTGCATAAACTTGCTGACTGTGAAAACACGGATATCACTTCTCCTTTTAGAAATGTCTGTTCTATTTTTCTTTACATTCTGAAAAACACTGAAAATTATTAGCTAAGTGAACTAAAATTGGACCTTTAGAAACTAAAGAGATTTTTTCTTTTTAGGTTTTTCAGTTTTAAACTAGTAAACCAGGAGGCACCCGTTTCTCCTGTAAATAAAATCTTTGATACTTAGGGACACCACTACTTGTACAGCATTCAACTTCTCATCCTATCAAAATCAGAGAACTGAAAATGTGAATTCGAACTTACTTACCTGTGGCTCATACTTCCAGGAAGCTTTGGGCCTTTTCCCAGTTGGTACAGAGTACAAATAAGCTGAAAACCACGCTGAACGGCGAGGTCGACTGTATAACGTGGCAAACTGGTACAAGTTGTTGTAACGTTGGCAGATCGGGGTCCCAGCCAGGCCTTTGGGGGGCCAGGATTTGTAGAAAAATTGCAAGCAGGGGATGAAGTCCCCAACATCTGCTACAGAGGCAGAGATGGAGGCCAGAAGAAGCAGAGATGTGCACAAACCCGTCATTTTCATCTGCTTTCACACAGAGTTAGGAATCAACTAAGAGCATGTTCCTGTTTTACCAACACATGACCTCTGAAAGAAAGCAGAAGCAAGTTTCAAAATGACTTTCTCCAAATGCCTTTTTATTTGAACAGATGAGGAATCCATTTATGTAAATGTCACTTTCCACAATCATAAAATTTTATTAGTTAGGACGTTTGTACAAATCCAAAAAAAAAGACATATGGAGACTCCAAGAAGGTGCCTTAACGGGGCAGTATTTTGTAAAAACCAACTTTTTTGGAGCTTTAAATAACGTCATAATGTTATTCTCTCATCAAAAATATACCTGCGGTGTTGCCTTGATTCTTCCTTAAATGCTTAAGTAATCTACTTTGAAGTGCAGCTCCGATTCACAGAGCATGTCTCCTCGCGACTCCACACAGCTCCTCCACTCAGCCCGTTCAGACAAGTCAGCAGCAATTAGCGAACACCTGACGCAACTGCACACCCGCTAAGCTCATTATATGAGCTACTTCTCAGCACCACGCTGGTAAAAACGTTGTTAAAAAGTCAATAGAGGAGCAATGTTATGATGACTTCCTGAAGGCACAGTTTCAGGGGGAGCAGGAGTTTTTAAAGAGACAGAGGCCCAATTTTAAGACATTAGATTTGATCCGGAGATGTGGATTTAAACATACCTTGAAAGCTATGACCACCCGTCGTCATGGAAATCCACCCCTATCTAACTCTTTTGCTATCCTGGTGTACCTTGTGACCGTCTGTGACTTGGACGATCTATTCCTTTAAGACTGTTATACCGTACAGGTGCTGAGTGTAGGGAGCTCTCTGCCTTTTCTCACCATTTTAATTACTTTGCAACTCAAAGAGTCAAATTTGTTCATCTAAGACACCACGAAGCATTTTTCCATCTATTCAGGTGAAAACACTCATCCCTAACTGGTTCACAGCGCCCTCTGGTGTCCTGAAATTAACCTAACACCGGTTTTTCTCCACATTCAATTTTTCTAATATTATGCAGGTTTTGAAATATTCTGTAATTAGTTGGCTAAAAAGTGTATTTATTGGTTTTACTGTGACAAAATTAATTTGGTGACTATTATTTCCTGTATTTTCTAAATAAATAGTAGTTTCCTAAAATGGAAAAAAAAGGAAATTTCTTTCTCATATGGTATGGAACTATGTTAGCATCTGTTAATAATTAGAGTTTCATAGCGTTAGCAACTTCCAAGAAATATTCTGCGACCATTTTGTTACTAACTGAAGAATAATTCCCTTTTTTGAGAAAGTGAATGTTTCAATAAGAAAAACCATAGCATTTTTATGGAATCTGCATTTTTTGTGAGCCTTTGATACTCGGAGGGCGGGTGTTCTTGGCAGAATGTTTCCTTTTCCTCGAATTCAAACTCACACAGATGAACTTGAAGTCCAGTCCTCACGGACCCCTCCCACATTTCTTATGTAACACAGTAATCAGGACTTAAATTCTGCACAACACAGGCACTGAGACCTTTTTGTCCTGAGAGAACAAAACGTACATTTCCTCTGCTGTGTTAGAGCTGCGAGGTAGGTTACAACACTTTCTTTGCAACATGTTAACATAACGACAACAGATGAGATTCAGAGTAGAGTTTGCTCTTTCCAACTTCCTAAAGATCAGACCTGCAGACAGAAAAAATATATTCTTGGGGAATAATTGTTTTAAATGTAATAGTTTCATATCAAGTTTCTTTGAGATTAGAGACTAAACTAACACCGGGCATTAGTGAGAACGTGCTCCACTGGACTTTGATTTATTGAGCAACTACTGTGCGTTTCCCATCCTGATTTTGAAACTCACACTGAAACAAAATCAGAACTGCAGCTTTCTTGGTACAATTATGTCTGAAGGGTTTGAGAAACTGCAGCTGAGCTTTGTACGGAGGAGTCACAGTTAAGGAAAATCATGCATTCCTATGCTACTAAAATGTTTCTCATGCACAGAGAAAAAAAGACATTCTAATAATTTCCAGATGTCCGTTGATCTTTCTCAGTTCTACAGTGTAATTGTTCAATTTAACACCAAAAGCTTTAATGTATTTCAGTGGGTTTACGGTCTAAAAAGTTGGTTTCCATTTGTATTCAGCCCCCAAGTTGATAGTTTTTTGTCTGATGGTCTTTGGGGGAATATTTCTATCACCTTTACACACCTGGCCAATCAGTGACCGACAGGCTTTTGATGCCACCTTTTCAACCCAACTCTGCATGAATGCAACCCCAGCGAAGTAGGTTCTAAAAAAAAGGGGGGCTGGTAACATGTAGACAATATTAATGGAAAACCCTTTTAACCCATGGAGAGCCGAGTCGAACTGCACTGACTAGGCGCTAGTGGAAAAGGGCCACATGATTCTGCTTGTTCACCAATGTTCTCTACACTCACTGAACGGCTGAATTATTACTGATATGAAATTAAACACAGATGTAATTGCATGCAATTGTATTTAGAGGTATTAGAGTAAATAGGACAAGAGACACATACTTGCCACATTTTCTTTGTTTTGGGAAAAAAATGAAAAATGATTCATTCTTTTTGTTCAACTTCAGTTATGGAATACTTTGTGTTGATCCATCACATTTTATACAAATATATATAAATTTGTGATTATAGAATAATTGATAAACACAAAGACACTTTTGCTGTAACAGTTTGAGGCTGGTTTGTCAAACACACGTAAATGTCTTTCTCTTTTTACCTTAACATTTTCAAGTAGCATAAACAGAAGGCATGTCTTCTTCCGTTTTCTTTGCTAAAGGATTAATGTTTAAAACTGTACCTTCACTGTGGTATGCTTTCTCTAAATTACTATATATTACTATCTTCTTCAGGGCTTTTCAATGGGGAGTCTTCAAGGAGCGTCACTCTTTCTGGTGCTGTGTGTGCCCCTCCTCACTGGTACCGGTGTCCAGGCAGGGAAGATTATGGTGTTCCCAGTGGATGGCAGCCACTGGGTCAACATGAACCTGCTGATCCAAAACCTTCATGCTAAGGGCCATGAGGTCACTGTTGTTCGAACAGCCACTAGTTGGTATGTCAAAGAATCTGCGCCACATTATCGCACCATTACTGTCACACTGCCACAAGCCATAGTCATTGAAAAGGAGGACTTCTTTGTGAACTTTCTCATGAAAATGCTGGAAATAAAAAAGGAAGGATCACTAACCGGTTTTGTTAAGTTTTACTGGGAGATGCTGAATGCATTGTCGGACATTCACAAACAGGCCAGCTTATTGGGAGTGGAAATGTTTGAGAACAAGACTCTTATGCAGAGTATTCGGGATACTCAGTTTGATGTGGTCCTGGTTGATCCAGGTTTACCTGTCGGAGTTCTGGTGGCTCATGAACTAAAGCTGCCAACAGTTTATAATGTGAGATGGATCACCAGTGGAGAAGGCCATTTTGTTGTGGCTCCTTCTCCCACTTCATATGTTCCAACTTCTGCACACCCTGTGACCGACAAGATGACATTTATCAAAAGAGTCAAAAATGCATTGTTCTATTTCCTAAACACGTGCATTGACAAGTTTGTTGTGTGCCCTCACTATGATAGACTGGTGTACAAGTACTTTGGTCCAGACGTGAAGTTCTATCACCTTCTTCAAGGTGCAGACATCTGGCTCATGAGGGTAGACTTTGTCTTTGAATTCCCCAGGCCTACCATGCCAAACATTGCCTACATTGGTGGATTTCAGTGCAAGCCCTCCAAGCCTTTATCCAAAGAGCTGGAAGAGTTTGTTCAGAGTTCAGGAGAGCATGGTGTCCTCCTGATGTCTCTGGGTACACTGGTTAAAGGTCTGCCAACAGATATCACCTCAGAAATAGCTGCTGCTTTTGCCCAGCTTCCTCAGAAAGTCATATGGAGGCATGCTGGTGAGCCGCCCAGCAACTTGGGCAACAATACCCTTTTGGTTAAGTGGATGCCACAGAACGACCTGTTGGGTCATCCAAAGACTAAAGCCTTTGTGGCCCACGGCGGCACTAACGGTGTCTACGAGTCCATCTACCATGGAGTGCCCGTCATCGGCATCCCCCTTCTGTTTGACCAGTTTGAAAACATCCTGAGACTGGAAGCACGAGGAGCAGCGAGGGTGGTGGACGCAACACAGCTCACGCAACAGAACTTCCTGGAAGCAGTACAAGATGTCATTAACAATCCCTCCTACAGAAAGAACATGAAGCGCCTGTCCACTCTCCATCGGGATAAGCCGATGCATCCTTTGGATACTGCAGTGTACTGGATAGAGTTTGTCATGAGGCACAAAGGAGCTGCACATTTACGAACAGAGTCCTATAAGATGCGTTGGTATTCTTATTATTCTGTGGATGTTTTTGTCTTCTTGTTGGCAATTTTGCTGATGCTGACAGCTGCCGTGGTAGGTTTCATACGATTCCTCTGCTTTCAGCTGAGCAGGAAGAGAAAATCTAAGCAAGAGTAAGTCGGAGCTCTCAAACAGAAGGCTGTTTATTTAACTTGACTTGGATCAGTGATGTAACTGACGTAAGAATACACTTTTGCATTTCCAGGTTTTACATATAAAAATGATCTAGTCTTAGGCAAATTCTAAAATCATTGAATCGATTCTCAAATATGCAAAAGCTCACAATAGATCCAAGAATGTCAGTATTTATTATTTTTTTATTGTTGGGGCAGAAGCAGTAGCAACATTGTAGAAAAGAAATGCACTTCTTTAGTCAGTTATCATCTTATTGACAGCCTATAAATGTGGCATTTTGCTGCTCTAGAGCATCCGGGGCTGAGGGCTAACATAGGCAAGGTAGAAAAGCATCAAACAACAATGACCTTGGAGAAGCAATTGTTTATGCCCAATAATGAAGGATTGTAGGGCATTTTCTAGACTACTAGGCAGAATAATTATTCAAAAGTTGGCAGAAGTCACACAAAGCTCCAGTGGGGTTTGATCTGGAAGCAATGAGTGGGATATCTCCTATGCCCCACACAAATAAAAACAGGCCAGATGGTGTTTAAATATTTTTCAAGTATGTGAACAGGGTTCCCCTTGATTTATTTATTCATTTTACTTTTTTTTCACTTCCTGTCAGCCCTCTCCAATTTTGTCTACTCTTAGTGCCTGTTCCCCACTCCTCTGTTGCTGTGCCGATGTAACTGGTGTTTGTACAGACTATGGTGTTATGAAAAATGTAATCAAATGCTCATCAGGAAAAAAAAGTACTGTCAGATGTCAGCGAATTTGTCTAACCTTCAGACTGTGAAATGTTCAGGAAATTTGGAAAGCACTCAAAACCTCTTGCAGGCTTCGTTTAGCATATTAAATGCCACATTTCATGAGAGGACAATAAGAAAAAACATTGAAGCAATACGGCTTGTTTGAATTGGTTGAAAGAGAAAGCCTTTTCTCTTAGAAGCGAACATCGTCGGACAAGTTGCACCCATTTGAACTACAACACTTCTGGACCAGAGTTTGACAAACACTGGCAGCGTTTAATCTGTTGTGTTCTTTTCTTTTTTTTTGTACACTGAACTTGAACGAACTTGAATGACAAGGTCAGTTATCTCCTGAATTGTAAACACCTAGAACTGACAGCATGTCATTGCATGATCAATGACACTCTAGTTCTCTATTAGTACTGTGTTGGCTTGATTATTAATGTTTTCATTTGTGCAACTGTTCAAAAGTACGCTTAGCTTAAAATCCTGTGTCCAAAGGATTTGTTCTGAACGGCTTCAGAAGTGCCCCCAAAACACACCAGTAACCCTACGTGAACTTTACTGTAAAGCTAAAGTTTTGCCTGTATTAAAATGTCATGTCCTGTCCTGCTGATGCAGATCCACAACAATCCACTAACAAATGCTACTTAATTCTGTGTTAGAAACATTGGCTTTACAATCAATGACAGTATTATTGTTCAGTCACAGCTGCCTTGAAGCTTTAAGTGATTTACTTTAACAATCAAATTGTGAGCAAGCTGGCAATACTTAATGCATTCATTTAATTAAAAAAAAACTGTGCAATTCTTTATAGTGTAATTGTGTAACTGTTTTACTCACCATCGACAATATGTACCTGACATGTAAGCAATGACATAAAACAGAAACAAATCAGATTTGCCGTCTATGTCTTTATTTATATATCTATGTAATTTCTAATGTGTTTAGTCTTATTGTAACTTTAACTAGGTATCATAAAGTTAAATCATGTTGATGTTAGAATAAACTGTAACATATATAGTTTGAATAAGAGGACCTGTTTCTCTGCCTTTAATTTTGAAGCAAGCTGTATGAATTTTATCCAGAAGGTGGCAGTGTCCCATTTCACATCAGGTGTCATCAAAACTGAGTCATTTTGGATGCTCCATCACCTGACTGACTGAATTACCTCCTCAGCATATTTTTTTTGAAAACCCACCAAAACACATTTTCAAGACAGACAGTAGATAGACCAAATTAGGTTGTTTTGGGAGTGCTGAAAGAGGGGCTAGGTGCTGTTCAAGCAACAATTGCTGTTGTTTCATATCGTCTATATAAAAAAGAAAAAACAACAACAAAAAACCAATTGAAAATAGGTTCTTATGTTGGTCAGCTACGCAGCTGCTTGGTGAACTTTAAGCACCCTTTAGCCACCAGAAACCCAAAGCTTTGATGGGCAGTGCAGCTCAGAGAAGAATAGGTGTGAAAACGGAAACTGTGGTTGGTTGAACCTGAACTGCTTTAATGTAATGAAAGGTTTTCATCACATTTACAGTGTGCCCGTTTGTGCTCAGTTTCATCTTTTGTCACCAGCAGGAATCTGACACAATTTTTACATTGCACATCAATAAAATACAGAATAAAATAATTTTGTATGTTTTATTTTCAAAAAGAAAACAGCAATAGTTTACATAGAATGTGCCATTTTACATATGATTTTCAAAGATTTGATGCAAGTTTTACTTACAATGTTGCTTAGCAAGGCTGAGGTAGAATTTGTCAGTTGTCAGTGTGTGACTGTAGTGTTTCTTGTTCAGAGAAGAAATTGACCAATACTATTCTGCCACGCACATTTTTTTTTTTTACTTTACACAACAACAAAAGAGACATTTAGGAAAATTGTTTGGTATTTTGATTTTGTGTTATGCATAACAAGAAAAAAAAAAGTCTTCCAAAAAAGACAAGAGCTGTTTGTCTCTTTTTGCTTCTAAGTTTTTTCATTTTAACTAAAAAGATTAGCCGACTCAGCAAAAAATGCTTAGACTTTAATCTGAGCTTTTAGGTAAGTAAATACATGTCTAAAACACTCATTTGTCCATATTTGCAATAGAATGACCTTATTTCAGGGAACAAAACAACCGAAATTAGAAGACTTTCCAGTTGATTATTAAAATATCTAAAAAAGAAATATATATTTTTATTATATATATATATATATATATATATATATATATATATATATGTATTATTTCTCTTTCTTTTCATCAACTTACTTCATTGTCGTTTTTGTACAGCACTTTGGTGCAGTTTTACACCTGTTTTATACATGCAAATGTTTAATGAGTTTTGAGTTTTACAGTGTTTACAGTGTAAACTTGTTTTACAATGTTTTGTTTTTTTTGCTCATGTAACTCCTCCGGATTAAGAATATATGCTTCAGGCTCTTTCCTGACCTTTAAATTCAAAGAGCAGTCTAAACCGACCTAAATATAAACACTGCCTGACAACAACTGTAGAATTTCCTCTGATTATTACTCTTCTGATCTAACACTTAATTCTTATTTATGGCTATATGGTTCTTTCTTCCAGATATCATTGTTGTTTGTTACACCAATTGTCCATTAGCATCGACATTTCAATTTGGCTGTACGTCCAGCATGTAAAGCACATTGACAAAAAAGCTGAATTAGACTTTGACTGTCCTTTTTATTTTCTTTTTGGGGTGGGTGAAATTGTGCCTTTCCTAATTATTTAGAATAAAATGCACAGAAACATCAGGTTCAAGTTTTAAAAGCTACTCAGAAAAGAAAATATTTAGAAAATAAAATGAAAAACTGAAAATGACTTGGAGAACTTTTACATATCTGCTATTGAATGATATGGTAAATTAGGGATATTTTCTCCACAACTGATTTTATTTATTTATTTATTTATTTTTTACAAATTTTGTATTGTTTTTGTCAACATAAATTCAGACATGAATGGACTTGTATGTGTAGCTTTAAAACTGTGTAGCATGGACTCAAAGGAGTAAGTGAGCTCCCTCTAGTGGTACATAATATCAGTCTTCTCTAAGTAAAGTTTGACAAAGGTTCACTTTTTTTTATAAATCAAAAATATAGAATTTTTCATCATTATTTTCAGAAAGTATTTATGTTTTTTAGGAGAATTATTTTTTTAATGTTGATTTTATTGCTTAGTGTGTGATCTTGATACTTCAATAAGATTATGTTTTAAAATTAATAGTTATGTGTCGTGTTAGTCATTGTGCCTGAAAAGCAAATCAGATTCTGAGATGTTGCTTCATATAAAAAAAAAACCAGAAAAAAAAATCCTGTTTTAGATAAAACCAGGAGAGCTAATAAAGTATTTTTTTTCTCATCCATCTGCCCCTGTAAGACATTTTACAAAGCTCACATTTTTGCAGAAATTAATCCATGTATGAATCAAAGAATCTTCTCCTTAAAGCTTTGGTGGCCAAAATGTTCAAAGCTAAGTACTTTTTTTTTTAATATGGGCCAGTCAGTTCCTAACTTTTCCAAAGTACCAGACAAACCAGGACAAGGATAAAGCTCACTTCGATGATGGTGAGTGCCACCACCAGGCTGGTAGGGGCATCTTTAAGCGGCTCTTCTTTCTCCGTGCAGTTATGGAAATAGGTGGAGTGGATGTAGAAGAAGTAGTCTTGGACATCAGAATTTGGAAAATAGCAGCCAGTTACACTAGTAGCAATCTCCACACATATCGTCAACTTGTTGTAGATTCTGCAGCAGATAAAAAGAAATTGTTGTGTAATACGGGTATTTTATTAACAATAAGGGAAGAGAATAGAAATTCTCTGGGTCTGTGGTGTGATAGGAAAAAAAAAAAACAGCTTTGTTGCTTTCCTCAGCAGTTGTTGCATGTTTAAGGTACAAAAAAGTAGAACAGAAGAACTTATGACAAAAATACAAACCGAAATTTAAAGACGTGGCACAAATAGAAATGACAGAGCACCCCGAAAAACATGTGAAATTCACGTGTAGAAAACCTGAATTTTTTTTCCATATAATAGAAAGACCATCAGAATTAAAATGTATTTATATATGTATGTATTTATTAAGCTGTTGCATGGAGTAAATTATTTACTCTTTGGATACAGCATCTTCCTTCCACAGATTAAAAATGGGACTGTTAAGTGAATTGGCTCTTCTAAATTACCATTAGGCCTGAGTGTATGAATGACCTATGCAGGCATGAACAACGGATGGATACTGTGTCTGTTTTTGGACAGCAATAAATCAAAAGTGCTTTTTCAGTGTTAACCCTCACAGATGCTTCTCTGACTATTTGGACTGATTTTGCTTTCTGCTGAGACACTTATTTTATCTCTCAACAACTGAAACTTTACAGCTAAACTCTGAAGCTCTGTAATATTGTGGCACAGCAAATATAACTAAAACTGCTGCGGTTAAACTATTTCCTGATGGTGCATAAACAGAGCAGAAGATTGAAACTGGGGGTTGGGTGAGTGAAGGAGGAAACTATTTGTTAAGCAGGAAGAGGAGGAACTTCCTCAGACGCTGTTCTAATGATGGATATTTCCCAGTAGAACTGAACCAACAAACAAAAGCTCCATGAACACCCACACCAGTACTGCCAGTCCACTTTATGAGTGTCCAGTCCTTCCACAATGTCTGGGTAAAAAGTCCAACAAATTTAAATTATGGTTGAATTGAATAGTTGTTAGCTCTTTCCACAAAACAACGGTGCTCAGAATTAATTGAGAAGGATTTTACAATGCACAATGTCTTGGGTTTGAGTGTTTGACTTTCAACATGTAGCTACTCTTCATTATGCAGTTTCAATAAATTTGAATATGTTTGTGAATTAAAAAAGGTATAAATACTAGAAATATCTAGCAAAACCGCAGTCAATATTTTTTTTTGCATATAATGAGCATGCCTGTTTGCAGTTACATCTCTTGCTTCAGTTTACTGCAGCTTTGAACAGGGAAGTGTTTCTCTTTCTTTCGTTTTTTTTTTGTAGTTCTCATTGTTGTTTTTGAAGGGGCCAAGAATGCTGCTAAAGAGTTATAAAGGATGGTAGGCAGCTTGAATTGGAGCAGACACTGCAAGACTGAATGCTGAGATGGGGTTGAATAAGATTGCATGGAATGTGGTGTGCTTAGAGTATAAAGATGCTGAAGTTAGATGAACATCAACTTCAAATGTATGCTCCATATCTTTGGTATTTTGTAGTAGTCCCTTTGGGATCATCTTTAAATTCTGTGATTTACACATGTCTTTTTATGCAATCAATAGAAAGGTCCAGACACAAAATGCGGGGTTGGTGTGGGGGGTGGGGGGGCTTGAAGTCAATTTACCAATATTACAATCCTGACCCTCCACGGACCAATAAAACTGTCACCTGCTAGGAGTAACAAGAGATTTCAGACTAACTGTGACGTAATACAACACACAACAAACAGCAGCTGCTGCAGCAAGCCTGCTTGTGCCTGCTTGTGCACACAAGGTGAAGAAATACTATCCTCCAATGCTGCACATCCAAGCTGAGAAATATGATGATCAGCAGAATCAGGCGCAGACCTGAAAGCACACGACTTGAGGCACATGATCTCAGTGGAACAACTCGTAGGATGTAGGGGGTTTGTGTGTTTGTTGTGGTTGTGAATTGTGATCCACAACCATACACTGTATATGCACAGATTTGACAAAGTCAAAACTGACTGTGCCAGATTCAGCAGATACACAGATATGTACAGATTTGGCATAGTCATTATGTCTTCTTCGTTTTGCATGGCAAAAGATATTTCAAGGATGTCTCTTGTGTATATGAGGAAGGGGTAAATTCGAACATACAAACAACAAAACCATTTTTATGAAATCAAGGCTTAAACAGTTTAAAGCTAATGCACGCTGAGCCATCAGCGTGCATTAGCTGCACGCTGATGCATTAGCTGCCCTACCCACACAATTATAATTTGTGTGGGTAGGGCACCAAGACTGGCTTTGGCCCCAGGGGCCCACATCCTTCTAAATCAAGCCCTGCGTCATGCCCTCTAACTGCAAATCAAACAACTTACATTCCCATCCCCAGTCTCACCAAACAGGGCTGGTCTTAGCTTTTTATTTTGGAATTTATTTTTTTTTAAAAAGAAAAAAAATTCATTTTCAATGTATAAATCATTCCAATAGTAGCTAAAATTGTTCTTGAACGCGGTTTTACATCTGTTCTATTTTTTCACTTTCTGTTAAAATACTTGTAAATTATTTTATTGTCTGTAATATGGTCACAGTTCAATATAAGTCTGATAAAAATGAACTAATGCAGGCTATATGTATCAAGTACAAATTCTTTCATTTTGGAACTGACTCTGAAAACAGCGCCTCCGTGTGGTTCGGTGCTGGAACTGCAGATAATAGGTGGTCATTAATGGTACTGCAGGTTAACAGTAGTAACTGTCGTGTTGTTACACTCAATACACTTAACCTTAGAAGAGTTTATGAATTTACCAGACGCATTTTTAAGAAAATGTTTTCTTAAGATAACCTATGAAGATTGTGAGATCATTTTTGCAGCTTTGCTAAATTAGGACCATCATGGATGTGAAAGAAAATGGCAACGCTCCAAGTTTAAATAAAATAACACGGATTGGATTATTTCAGTTATTCTATATAAAAAAGATGATTTCAGGCAAGAGGAAATTTTTAAATATTTGTATTTGGTGGGAAAATATTGCCACTAAAACAAATTTTACAATAGGCTACCCGTTTTTTTCTTTTTTTTTTTTCTTTTTTATTCCAACTGTTGTGTTTACAGATTTTGTTATGAATGTCTATTTTAAGCGTGCGTGGATAATCCATGTTTTATTTCTGTTTATATTGTAATTGCCAATTATGCATTCACCCACTAAGAAAAATTACATCAAATAAACTGAGAATTAAAGCTAATTAAAACAAACAAACAAAAAAAAATTACAAATTTGTTGTTTAAAAAAAAAAAAAAGAATGTTCAGGCATTGCTTTTGTTCTCGTCACCACCGCATGGACCAAAATAGGTGACATTGAGTAGGTGGAAATAAATATCTATGAAAGAACTCAAGACTCTTTTGACATACCTGGCAATGTGTTTCAGGACACACCAGTCATCTTTGTGGATATCATGCATTTCTGCATGAAAAGTTTTACCACAGTACTGGTGACTTAACTCTCTCAGGTTACCCCGGTGGCAATTTCTGTATGACATTTCATTCTCTTGGTCCTGGAAATGTTCTGCAGGAAAACAAAAAAAAGTACTACACACACACTCTTGTCAATCAGACAGCCAAAGGTTCATCTAATCAGACCCAAACTACACCAAAGGACAAACATTTTGCTGGATGACTTGGAGGATATTCTGCATTTATTTGAAAGGTCAAGCTTGGTGACCTTTGATTGCTTATATTTTTTATAAAGTGAAGTAAATAAAGTGTCCTTAATGGTCCTCCACTCACCATTATCCTCCGTGATAATTAAAGATGTGTTTTGCTTTTCCAGTTCATCCTCAATTTCTTTCAGCTCATCTTCGTACAAGCTCGTTGCCTTGTTGTCTGGGTTTGTCGTATCTGAAATAAATAATTTTGCTTTACTGAGCAGTAACAATTTGTCTAGCTAAAATCATTTGCTTTGTTGGACAGATTCTTTTTCTGGGCTTTCTTTGGCTTATCTTTAAAATGTATCTCCGTTAGGCTGATCATAGTTATTTTCCTTGCTGTTGCAAGGAGATTTTTCTTTATCTAACTGCACTGAAGGTAAACGTTCAGAGAAATATTCTTCATTCTGTGACCTTTTTGTGAATTAGACCCACAAAGTGGAGATGGAGAAGTTTCACTTTTGTAATAATCAGCACATTTTGTCAACTTGCCTGATAAAGCAGAAATGCTCAGAAGCTCTGAGTAATAAAGAAAGCAGACAGTTTCAATAGTAGTGTCTGAACAAATTGAATTTCCTAATGCATTTTTTCGTAATCTTTTTTTTTAATTTGCTGTAAAATCATGTTTAAGCTCAGCAGCAGTGGTTTACTGATCTGTCCAATAAAAATCTGACAAAATAAAATATTTTAAATGAATTCTAAAGAATAATTCTTATCCAAGTTGAAGTATTTACATAAAAAATTGGCTGCCATTTTTTAAAAAATCTATTAAAAACAGTTTATTATCAACAATAATGAAAAATCTGATACCTCAGGCTGAACTCCAATATTCATTTTTAGATAATATTCCAATCTGTGCTATTGAAATCTTTGAGTCAAAACTATGTTGAATTGCCCCGAATTAGATACATTTTCCTCAGTTCATTAGAAACAGAACTTCTTAATGTTCTACCAGCACATTAAATCAACTTACTTTATTTTATAAAGGAAAAACTAAATTGATTTACAGTTATTAGGGTCATTAGCTGCTTTCAGTATATAAAGCAGCTAATGACCCAGTATATCTATTGTTTCCAAGACGGAAAAAAAAAGATAAACGAAACTTCATCTGCTGTTCTCTGATGGAAACAGCAGTTAATCAATATAATTAATAGCATACTGAAGTAGTTTTGAGCAATTACAAACCAAAGCGTAGAAGGAACCTTACTCTTTCCATGTGTGAAAACACTGAACGTTTGGTTGTTCAGCTCATTGGTGACGGTAACTTGCTGTGACACGGCAACACCTGCAAACACACAAGTTAAGCGCTAAACATCATCCATATTAATATTTTTACCTTTTATCAGTGCCTATCCAAAAGGGAAGAAAAACACAACTAACTCCTGCTATAAGAAGCTAAACAAACAAGCAAAAATAAATAAATAAATAAATCAGGTTATGCATTGCCTAATTGGTTTTGTTAAATCACACGCTTACGGAGAATGATGGCAGGTAAGAGAAGGTAGGCGATCATAGTAGCCAGAGATGATCAGAGCAGCAGGAATCTCTGAGGTCGATCTGTGACCCAAGGAGACTCTGAGGCTAAATGCCTCAGTCCTTTGGTATGTTTGCAAAACAGCCCAGCCCCCTTTATCTTGGCTCTGCTCGCTGTTGATGTACACAAGCATGTCATAGCCTCGTTTTTGGAAAAATACCAATTAAAGGATAAAAAAAAAAAAAAAATGTTGACACTGGTAGCAAACAGAACCAAAACAACACGACGAGTTACCCAAAAAACCTGAATAGTTTCTCTGAATAACAGCTGCAAATATGGAGAAAAAAATAGTCAGGTAACCATAAAGTTATGACAACACTAATTCATTTATTAAACTTGTAGTTTCTTTTTGTGTTCCCAACTCATAAACCAAATAAATGCCTAAATATGTACACATATGAAAAACTAAAACTAAAATATTCAATTTTTACGAGTTGTTGAAATTGTCCTGCAGTCTGAGAAGTGTCCACTGGAGTCTGGTCTCCACTTCCTAAGATTCAAATGGAAAGATTTAATATTTATGGGGGGGAGAGGGGGGAATCACTTTCTCTATGCTTTTGCCAGCAAATTTAAATCAATAAATGTAATTTTCCAGAGCATATTGACTGGATGATTTATCACACAACCTTTACAGTTGTGTTTAGCAAACAAGACAGAGCGCTGCTTTGTTTATGCACCAGTACATCAAAGAATTCAGATATAAACAAGCAATATTGCTGCTATCTTGATGTTTCCGTAAATTATAGCAAACAAGGCTGCAATTTCCTGCCGCTTGTTAAAATTCTTACTGGAGGTTCTCCTAAGTAGTTTCCTTCTTTAATTCACTGCGGCGTGAGGAAGACGAGACTCAAACCTGCAGCTGGTTCAGAATGAAAATCGAGCACGAAACAGTTTTTGTGTGGACGTCTGCAGCGGGACATGCATGAGGGAGTTTTATCAGCGCCGGCTCATTTTGTGGACTTGCAAAAAAAAAAAAAGTACAATCTTGCTATAATTTTGTAAATCATATACGTTTTCCTCAAGCTGCCGTACTTCTGTGCCAGAAGTACGACAGCTTCCTGTGCTTTGCGGTTTTTAATGCACAGCACCTCGAGGCTTATTGTAAAGGCCTCTGTTTTCATGTCTGCCCGTGAGACAGGAAGCTGCTCTCTCTGCCACTCAATGGTTCACAGCTTGCTGACAGATGTTTACGGACACAAAGAGCGTTGACACCAGTATCCTAGTTACAGTGTTGTTTACTATTAGCTGCGTTTGTTCTCGCAAAACGTGATAGTGATGCATAAAAAAAAAAAAAAAAAAAGGATGAGAATTCGTTCACACCAAGATGGTTTGTGCACCTGTGGGCAAATTCATGCCCGCGTAGAGCAGAAATTATGAAGCATGTTTCCTTATTTTATGCATCAAACGCCTTGCTTTTGAATGTGTAAAAACGTTTGCAGCCATGGCCTTTTTGCTCAAATAAATATCTTTTAAAATGTATTTTAGAGTCATTTGTTTCTACCTTTTGAAGGAAAATGTTAATGTCCTAAAATCTGAGATGACAAACAAAAACAAAATTCTCTTTGCAGAAAATGAAAAGGCTGCGTCCTCATGAAAAACATATAACCATAACATTCATTTTAATAATCGAATCTAATTCTAAAACTCCCCCTTTTCTGGGTCCTCAAACACAACAACAGCAGCATGTCCTCGTCTCGTGGTCTTTTTCTAATTAATTTCTATCAGACTGATGATAAAAACTCTGTCAGGGAACTTGCAGGACTTTGTCATTTTAATGGTCAGCAACTGAGAAAATGGTAAACTGCTGGAATTGAAATTAGCTGGAATTATTGTTCCCTCAGAATATTAAATGCTTTGTTTTGGTTTTTGAAAAGCAACATTGTTAGTAGCCATGCTCTGACGACTTTTAGCTGGTCATCCTTTAGTTTTGGTTAAGTGTGCATTATGAGCGTTTGGTCCCATTTCTAAACTTTAGCTGTAACTCTAAAAACCTGAGTGACCATTTGATCAGTAGCACTTAAACATAAGGAATCGTCAGGAGATTTTTTTTTTCCTTTCACTTAAATGGCTACAAAAAGACTTTCAATGAAGTATGGTAGTAAATCACAAACAAAATTTACAGTTCTTAGCAACATTCTTGTGATCATGTATGGTGCTTGTAGGTAGGTACCCTCTTTGTCCTGTAAGTTCGATATGTTTTATACGTGGCAAATATAAAACATATTTTATATGTTTTATTAGCATTCAGATGGTTGTAACTTGAAGATGTGCTGATGTGAGAGCACACTTCTCAAGTCGAGAGATGCTTTTTTTGTCTTGTGATTTATTCGAGCTGTGAGAGCGCATGCTATAGCTGGAAAGCATAAGTGCTGAAGTGTTAATGGAAATTCCAGAGGAGGCAACGAACATACAGTGTCTGCCACAGATTAGAATCGGCCAGTTCTAACTAGGTCAGCGCTGATCAGGGAGTGGCAGGTCAAATGACTTGCTGAGAAAGTTTTTGTTTCTTTTTTTTATAAAATGCAGCAAAACTCCGAATTCGCACCATTTTGAGTCTAAAAAATTAAATAAAATGCAACAACCAACACTTTTTTGCACTTTTTATTCGCTTAGGGAAAAGAAATTTATAATTAGACATACTTTGGTATAGAAATTGACGTAAACTTATTGTCGTCTTCTGTTTCAGAACAAAGGAGCTGCAGCAAATAATTCCTTTATTTTTATTAACCATCTCTTGAGGTAGAGCTCCAGGGAAAACTGGAAATGGGCATCAGCTGAGACAAATGTGTTCAGGGTGTCTCTTGTAAATCTGTGATGGTGGTGAATAGTTTCCACTTTACTTTTTGGGTTATGTTGCCAGACAGAGGAAGGTTTAGTACAAATTTATGATGATGATTTGTGTGTGTGTGTGTGTGTGTGTGGGGGGGTGTGTGTGTGTGTGTGTGTGTGTGTGTGTGTGGGTGTGTGTGTGTGTGTGTGTGTGTGTGTGTGTGTGTGTGTGTGTAACTGAATTTGAATCTAACTATTTTTATCTGTATAAATTACATTTGTGTCATTAAGTGCAATAATGACACTTAGTGACATTAAGCAATTGACATTCATTAATTACTTAATGAATGTAAGTAATTACAATCATTGCGCTGCATAGCTAAGCAGAACAGAACTAAATTAAGATTAAACCTATTTAGCATCTCTAATACTGAAGTTGAATATTTCGTCTGTCTGTCTTTGAGGTTTCCTGGACAGTATCTTCTGTTGCGCGCAGTCATTCGTTTTCCCCAACATGCATTTTAAAGAATGTGGAAGAAATTGGAAGTTGCTGAACTTCGAGTTGTTTGCAGCTTTAACTTTGATTAATTCCCCTCTGCCCCAAAACACTGAAGCTTGCTTTTTGCGTACAAGTTTCATAACCTTATCAGGCACCGAGATGAATTCAGAAGGTGTTTTTTTTTCAGCTATACAGTAGTCAGAATTCTATGTAAAATCACCACCATGAAAACAACAACAACAAAAAAAAAACTACCACATTGTATGAGATAGTCAGATTGACTCATAGCACCCAATTCGAAGTGGAGAAACAACTGTCTGCAGTCTGTCAACACATCAAATAAACCACCACTCCTCTGCAAATGTATAGACACACTGACACATAAATCTGTCGTGACTAAGTTGTCAGCGTTTGAAACGACTGTCAAAAAGAAAACACATGCTGCGTGTTGAACGCAGGGCTTTTATAATTGGGCAAAAGGTCTGCTGTAGAGCCGGAATATGAAAACTGGACGCATTAAATACAAGAAATTTTTTTTTCTTTTTTTTTTTGGAAGAGAAAATGACATTGACATTTTCTTTAAATTTTAGACAGGTCTTTTATTTTTTAGCTTGGTAAAACAAGTTAAGTTATAGTTTGGACTCTTACAGTGGAAGAATGCTTTTGAATGGCAGGTTCCTTGCTCAAAGTAAGAATCTGCTGTGGACTCAGACTGAGGTGAAACGAAATGTTTATAAATCAACCCTCTAGTGGTGAAAATGAGCCGCTGCGAAGCAGAAATTCACCCATTTGTATGAAACTCTTATGTTTGTTTCCTTTGTTCCTGACCAGAGGCCTTCTCCCCTCACAGTTTCACAACTGCTGTCTTTCCTGTTTCACAACTGCACTGACTAATGCCCGTAGGTAGAGTCTGCTTATAGTTGCTTTCGACTAAAGGGTGTGGAATGACAATAAAGCTCCCAAGAACATTTGTTTTTTTCTTCACTACAGATGACGTCCTTAAAAAGAGAAGGCAGTTGCTTCATTAAAAAGACCAATTAGTATAGAGTTGAAGCACCTTTGAGCAGGAAATATTTTTTTCTTTATTATTTAATTTTAATATTCTGTAAACAAAATATTAAACAATTCAGAGGATCTTTTTGGATCATGACGTAGCCATTATTAAGTTTTTATTTTCTGTAAATAAAATGATATTTAAATCAGCTAACACATTATCTGGCAAGTCAAACAGACGTGTAATTTAATTTCAAGGACACGCTATGCGGTGGTAAAAACATCTCTCGCAGTCCTCAAATTTAACAATAAGCTTTTGTTTGCTGTTTGGTGTGCTTGTACCCACAGCAGTAGCTCATAAGCTAAATCTGTCCTTTACAAACAAGTTGTTGTTTATAATGTATCATTGCGTTCTTTATTTCCTTCCTTTTCTATTTCCTTCCTATTATGCATAAGCATAGCTTGACATTTGATATGCTCTTATGCATCATTAGCACCATGGTTGAAATGTGATTATGTTATTCATATTATTAGCTCAACACCTTTAGAACAGTTAAAACCAAATATTGAAAAAGCAAAACTATGTTTATTTTTTGTAGTTTGATGAACATACAAATGATATCTATTAAATAAATGAAGTCTGTAAAGTAGAACTATAATTCAAAAAATGTAAAATTACTTAAATTTTTTTATTTTTTTTATGTGAAGCCCAATCAGAACATTTGGAGAACTGGCCATTATGAAAATATAACAGACTTTCAGGTTTAGTCAGTTTCAGTCACACTTTAACAGGCACGATAAAAGAAGATTCATTTATTTACTAAATGACAGTGTAAAATACCATTTCTCCTTACAGCTAAAATGCTGCAACAACAAAAGCGTGCTTGTAATACTGAAAAGAAAACGGCTTTACTTCACGAGGACTTTTGTTCTTGGGTTCCGATCCGGATGTTTGATGCCACCTGAGAGCGATGTCTGCAAACAAACAAGACAATCAAGGAAGTTACTGACTTAAGCAAAAAAAAAAAAAAAAAAAAAAACAGAAGAGATTTTGCAGCTTGAACAATTTAAACACTATTTGCTTGTGACTTGAGTTCTCATTTTAAAATTTGCAAAACAAAAAAGAAATCAAGACCCAGAAATAGGTAAGTATAACAGTTGAGCATTATGACAAAAGCAAGATAATAATAATATCAACAATTTCTTTTAAAATGTTTTATGTCTTGGTAATATATTAATGTGAGGTAACTTGAGATAAGGGATATGAGTCTGATGTTATCTGGCATTCATCAGCAGTTCCTGCAGATGCACCAAGGAGATTTCTCTTACTGGCAGATACTGATATCCGGATTTCTTTGAGGTGTTGCCTGCTGATTATACTTCCTCTTGGCCGTAAAGCATCCGACCTCGTTTTTTTTTCACCATTTTTTAGTTCAACAAGTTCAACGTGCAAATAAAATAAACATAAAACCAAAACATATGCAGCATATTTCTTGATTGAGGTAGTAAGCCCACTGAAACATTTCATTTTTCGGCACTCAACTAGTTTAAAATATTGACTGGGGCATCACTTATTAATCATCTAAATAAAAATCAACTTTAATGAGTATGTTGCCAACAATAGTGTTTTAAAATCAGTCCACATTTGCTCTGCCACAGAGGTAATCCTTTTTTTTTTTTTCAATATTTTAGTCGAGCTGCGATCATCGTTTACTCGTTTTCAGCAATATGGAAGATCAGTTCACATTGTTGAAATCTGAAAGTATCAAACTCCATGTCATTTACAGTTCTTGATATGTATTTTTATTGGGTGTTGATGACAGTTGAGCCCAAGTGGCATGCACAGGTTGAAGTGTAGGTCACCAGTTTCACACCAGTTTGCATTTACCACACACACAAACAAGTATAAAATCAGATGTCAACCGCAATGTGGATCAAGGATCGTCAACATCTGAGCACAGCTGTCAAGCGTGCCAAAGTTCCCATGAGCAAAAGCGCAGCAAACCGGCGCATTGTGCATTTTTCTCATGGTCTGGAAACAAGCCAGTGTGGTCTGGTGTTTGCTTGCGATCGTCTCTGCAGCGCCTCGGCGTCTGATTTGCACCGAAACACTGGCTGTACATGTACTGTAGACTTATTTCATGCTTTTTAATCTGATGCAAAAATCAGATGACGACCCAACAATGCTAAGAGGGGACTTTTGGTCTCTGAATTATTGATTTGGGAGAAATTTTAAGCAACTGAATTTTTTTTTTTTTTTTTATCACGTTTGTCGTTTACTGTAGAGCTTGTTTAACATATGATGACATGTTTAAAATTTTCTGGTTTTGATGTCACAACAGACACTAATTTCAATAATTATCTACACAATTACAGTAGTGAAAATGTCTGAGTCATAAAAGCTTCTCATCCAACAACAACGAGCAAAATATGACTTCTTGCTCCGTTCTTGCAGTGCTTTAGAAAATGCATCCCTAGGTCTTGGCCATCTCAATATTTTAGGCTGCCATTGCATTTATTAGACCAGATAATTAAGTGCTATTTTTAGCAAAAAGAAACATCAAGTGGTTTGGAAAGTTGCATGCTGCAGAGCCCAGCAGGCTGAGTATAAGTACAGAGGCATGATGCTTCCAATACAACGTTCTCCAGCTGGGATTCATTTTGCAACAACAATATGAGTTGAAGCAAAATGCAAGAGGGATTTTTATCTGTAAAAACCAAACTTTTCATACTCACATTTTGGAATATGTGTTACTTTGTGCTAGTCTGGCGCTAAACTCCTATAAATACATCTTAATGTGCAAAGTGTCACATATTGAAACTTCAGTTTAACTTCAAGTTCTTGACGGTCTTGTGTCCGTCTTGTGACTTTTGAGTGCCTGACTAAAGATGTTCACATGCAGTCCAAATTTGTGTGTTTGCGTGGGCTCCTTGTGTTGACAGTGACGATACGTGCAGTCAGACGACGGTGCCACTCTTTTCCCAGTGTAGATAATTCATGTCTTACGGACAGCAAGGAGACCAAAAATTCACTCACATTTTTGTGAGAAATCACTTCATCCTTTTCCGGTTCTTCTGTTCATTTTCCCCTTCTTTTTTTTTGTGGCAAACTGTGTAAAACATTAGCATATAATTTCATGCTAAGAGGCTGTCGTGAAGACTTCTCATCTAGTTACGGAAGGCAGTTGTTCAGCTTAATGCTATGAATAGGAGTGTGAACTTGAGGTCCGAGCAGCTTGTGTACAAAGGACACTCAGAGGCACGAGAAGTCTTTAAAGGTGAAAGAGGGTCGACTCCCTAACGATCATAACCTCAGAAGTGAGAGAGAGGTTATGAACAGGGTCATGTCCAAGTTGGCAGTCACACCCAGTGTGGTGGCACCTTTTGTCCGCCAGCTGAACTTGACTGCGTGAACTTTACTAAATCATCTTTATGCTGAGTTTTCTCAAGCTCAGTGTCAGTGGGCACTCCCCACCGAGTCGACTGCAGTTACTTCATGCTGTTTTCCCAGTCAGAAACCAATGATGATTAGTCATTAAGCAGTTCATTGTTGCATTGTGAAGCAATCTGCAAGTTCACAACATAAGATTATGGACAGAAAACACTTGCGAAGTGTGCTATTTTAAAATAATAAAATGGGTTAGATCTGGCAAATACAGAAATCTGAACTGAAAAATAGACAAATAAAAATTTTAATTTTATTAAAACACAATTTTTTTTTTGCAGTTTATAAAAAAATAGAATCTCACTGAGTTGATAAGCTAATAAAAAAGAGATAATTGAAAAGCAACCATAATACCACAACAGAAGCAAAGTCGAGGTTACAGACTGGTTTTATACCAGTCAGTCACATCCATTTGTGGCTTTGTAGGTCTTTAACTGACGGTTTTCACTCTTATTCTAGCATTGCTGGCTAAAGATACATTTACAAGAAAGTTTGACTTGATATTGCAAATATGGCAACTTCAAACATTATTCTGCACACCAAGATGCTTGTTAAACAGCTATTCTTTTGGTATAAACCTGAGAAACTGCAACACACAGTCTGAGGCGTGTGACAGACGTAAACTGCCATCAAAAAAGAAGGCAGGACTTCTGCATGTTGGCATCGTCGAAGCAGGGGTATACGAAGGTCAACAAAACACAGAGCTGGTTTTATTGGCTCGTGGTAGCTGAGGTTAAGCCCACAGCCTTGTTTTTAAGAGTGCAAGCTCCTCAGAGCTGTTGGTGCAGGAACAGGAAAACGACCTGGGACATGCTCAACACCTCAGGTACGTTCAGTTTTGTGAAGTGGAAGTTTTAATGTAGACTGAAAAATGATTGCTTTTAAGCAGGGAGATATTTATAGCGACCAAAGCAAAATGTTGGATTTAGTAAAGTAATATCTACGTTATTTTTTTTTTTACTTACTTCTTTATCAACCTGCATAGTACGTTGAGCCTCAGCAGTCGATTTAAATGAAACAGTTACTAGCTTTACTACCACTATAAATCCACCAAACGTAAACTTTCAGGATGTCTGATTGTGGTTCATCAAAATCTTAGCTCACTCATGACTCATTCATGTGATTTGTTTTGGGGGGGTTTTTTATGTTCCCATTTCTTTTCACATTAAAAATGCTATGTGCGTACAATTCAGAAAGAAATCTGAGATATGGATATTTTTCTGAAAAAGCAAAACAAAAGCTAGAAATCAATTAAGTTGCGGTGGCATTCCTGAACAGAAACATGACACACTCGTTACACGCAGCTGCAAAAAAAAAAACAAAGACTGAAATAATAACTGCTGCCCACTCAAACTTGGCGACATCCCTTAGTCAGTGGGGGACAATCTCACTTTCAGCTTTATCTAGAAGGTGCTGGTTTTCCTGATATTGCTATGCTTTGTTGAATATTTTACAGTAAAGTGTGTAACATCAGGCCGCTGAATAAAGAACCCACTGACAATCATTTGTTAAAAAATCGAAAACGATTCCAAATCCAGACTACACATTTCTAAAGCCAGAGCTTTCGTGTGTAAAACACATTATTAATGTTTTTTCTTTAACTTTGCATTTTCAAAAATTAAAGAATATTTTATTGTTTTTAAATACATTAAAATTGTACAAAATTCTAGATGTGTTCAGTTTAATTAAGATAAAAGTTAAGTTAAATTTGATTTTATGATTATTTTGGAAAGCTAGAAGAGATGAACAATAGTTCTTCCGACAAATATGTGGTCTATTAAGCAGAGACATGATTCAACCAGCTATCTTAAACCATTAAAGTAGCAAGTTTTTAAATGTAGATTTTTATATTTCAATTATACAATTTTGTTAGTATATCTGTGCACGTAAAAAAAAAAAAAACAAAAAAAAAAAACGCCAGTTGGAGTAGATTTAGTACCAACCAACACTAAAATCTGGAAAACATCAAAAGCAAAGTGAAGAAGCTGATGACTCAGAGCAGGAGAGGAAGGAGATTTGGTGGCATGCAACATAAAGTGCTGTCACTTTAATAAATGAACAAAAATATTAAATGAAGCAGGGTTTTTTTTTTTTTTTTGGTAAGTTTTAGTTTCTCAAGAATGACAAATTTGTCATTCTTGTACGTTGTCGTATGACAACATACTTTCATGTACGTTGTCGGTGCATTAAGAGTTGGGGTGTAGATTGGATGGAAAACCCCTGATATTCTACGTTGCTATTTTACTTGAGTATTAGGACCGCGTATTTAAGAATATCTTGTGAGATTTGAAGAATTCATTTCAGAATTTTTTTTTCTAATTACATAAAGTTAATTACATAAAGTTATCGCTTTGCATTGCGGATGTGACAAAAATACAATAAGTTCGCATTTGATGGTTTTGGAAGACATAATTCAGATTCATTTCCTCCATTTTTGACCATTTTTATTAGTCTTCTAACCTGTACACAAATTGTATTTCATTCCTTTTTTTTTTAAATTTGCAACGCAACTAATATTTTCCACTCATTTCCGATTTTTAAAAGCAGAACTTGTGCAGAATTAATTTCAATGTAACATTTAACTTATTTCTGATGATTTAAGAAACCTTAGAAATCATTCCTAGCACATAATACATTCAAATTACCAGACACAAATCGACCCAGAAAGAAATGTTCCGCTTACCTTTTCAGAAAACCTCCATAACACAGACTTGATCTCTTAGTAATGAAATTTATTCTTAAAAGCAAAGAGGACAATTTAACATTGTTATCTGCCTCATTGCTAGCAGAGTGGTGTAGTGAAACATGAAATGAAAAAAAAGTGATTGTGAAAACTGCCTATAAAGGCTCTTAGCACGCGACACTGACTGATCTGACGACCGTCTGACTACCCACGATTTCCCCTGTGCCAACGACCTGATGCCAGTGTCACGCAACACGCTTCGGTATGACTAAAGTGTCTCTGCTGCTTACTCAAACTGAACAGCAGAGCTGCAGCTCCTTGACTTTTAGTCTGCTTGTACCAGTTTGTATTTCCTGATCTCTTGACATAGTGGGCAGAACTCTTCTCAAAATGAATCCAGGCTTCATGTAAATTGGAACCTGTCGTGCGATAGAACAATAATACGTCCTCACGCAATCTAGTTGTGGCGTGGCATTTTGCACAAATCTGAAATGACTCACAATATTCACTACAGGCTGATCAAAAAGCTAATGGTTTAATGTGCAGTAGGTGTTGGGGTTCAGCTTAGCTTTACCACCTACAGACAAAATTTTGAAATGGTTCCAGTTAAGCTTATTTTTTTAAATTCAAGTTCTACTAATTAAATAGCTGAAAGAACAAATATAGGATAAACAACTGAATGTACTCTGTTTAGACGAAATGTTTCTTTTTACTTTGAGTTTTCAGTTAAGGATGTGATTGTGTTTTAGGCACCAAACTTCACTGCATGAGGAATTTACACGTTTTCTTTCTGTTTCCCCACAGAGAAGATGGACTACCCCAATTGTGATCATCTCAACTACAGTGATATTATAAAGTGCTGGGAAAACTTCAGCAAAAACGAATCTGACTTCTACGAAAATGACGACTTTTGTGAGCCCAGTACAAGCGAGAAGTATGTCATCCCAATGTTCCAGACATGCGCCTTTTGCCTGATTTTCTTCGTGGGAGTTCTGGGAAATTGTCTGGTGATCGCCACCTTTGCTCTCTACCGACGCCTCCGGCTTCGTTCCATGACTGATGTGTTTCTCTTCCACCTAGCGCTGGCTGATCTCCTCCTGCTCCTCACTCTCCCTTTGCAGGCATCCTACACTCACTGGGGTTGGATTTTCCCTGTCGCCCTCTGCAACGTGATGCGTGCATGCTATGCCATCAATACGTACAGCGGACTGTTGCTGCTCGGCTGCATCAGCATTGACCGCTACATGGTTGTGGCACGAGCCCAACAGATGCTACGACTGCGCAGCCAGATACTAACGGCGGGGAAAGTTGCTGCTGTAGTTGTCTGGATCGTTGCCATTCTCTTGAGCTCGCCTGAAATCCTCTACTCTGGGGTTTCTGAGTCTGAGTCTGATGGCAAGAAATACTGTGTCATGCAAAAGAGTGGGCACGTCAAGATGACCACCAATGGAGCTATCATAGGCGTCTTCTGCGTGTCTTTTTTCACCATGGTGGTATGCTACACTTCCATAGGTGTGGTTCTGTGGGAAGGCCACGTGCATCGCCGTGGGAAGCAGTGGCACCGGCAGCGCACGCTAAAGCTCATGGTTGCCCTGGTGCTGGTTTTCCTGATCTTCCAGCTTCCATACACGGTGGTTTTGTCTCGGAAAATAGCGGGGCAATCCTGCGATCTGATGGGGGAGTACATCACCTGCACTCTGGCATACACACGCTGTTGCCTCAACCCCATCCTGTACGCACTGGTTGGCGTACGTTTTCGCAAAGACGTACTGCAGCTCATGCATGACTCTGGCTGTCCATGTAGACTGCAGCTGAAGCTGCACAGTGTCCACTCCACATCCATCTCTGCCTCTTCTCCTGCTCTCACTGTCCTCTCGGTTGTCTCCCCAACATCACCTGATCGCAGTTGCTCCAGTAGGGATGGATTAACCTCTCTCAAGTTTCAGTTTCCAACAAGCGAATGATCTCGAAAGTAGAACATAAGTGTCTTTGCTTTAAATATGTCTTGTAGCATAATGAACGGACGTTGGAAATCAGTTTAAAAGTAATTGGATCCTCTCCTCAATTTCTGTATTGGTTTCCGGCAGCACGACTTTAAGCATCTGCAGCTGATCGCTTCACAACAAAGCAGATTTTATCAGTCGCTTTTAGATCTTTAAACTCCAGTCTCATGTGTCAAGAAGGAGCTTCTTATAAAAGCTACTGCTCTTTAAGATGTTGAATATTACTGTAGTGATAATGATAAGTTGTACAGATTTTTCCACTCAGCATGAACAGATGTTAATTGTTGTTGGTCAAAGCTAAAAAAAAAAAAAAAAAAAAGGAGGAGCAGCATTTAATTTTTATACACCCATTTTGTACAGTTTACATTTTAATACCCAACTATGAGAAAATAACGTTTTGCTTTATTGTATAGAAATTCACAGCAGCCTTTGTGATTTGTTCAACCTGTAAATATTTTATTTTTGTTTTTGGCTTCGCTTTCAATTTTTGTAACTTATTGCATTATACATCATTTATTTTTGCTGTACAAAGCTTGTCCTGTTTTCTATGAAGAACCATTGTTGAAATTCAAATAAACCAGTGATATATCGCCTCTTCTTTGTTGCCCGTTTTCTTTTTTAACATTCTCTGCCGAGGATAATAAATATTCACCTGAAAATAAAAAATTCTGACTTTTCAGCAAATTCATTGTAATCTTGGCCATTTTGACTTGGTGCAGTAAACGTAGTATATTGTGGTTCAAAGTCAGACTCTATCTAAATTTACAGCAGTTGTCTTAACATGCAAGCTAATCAACTTTCTTATAATGTAATTACATTTTATATTCTGGAATGACTACAGTCATCTTTTTGCTAACTTACTGATTTTATACTTATAGCAGCTTTTACGTAAACGGTTGCCATTTTCCTGAATTACTATTAAATTACTATATCCTCATATTTTTGAACAGATTTCAATAGATTACTATGATATAGGACGAAATTAGTTTTGTTGTACTTTCGAAGTGTTTCGCCTGACAAGCCACATTCATGGAGACCTTTTTATAACCTACAACTTGGTTATGATGGTCCAGGGCAGCGATGAATGGATTGAGTCTATACAACTCTGCTCTAGTCATTCCAACCACCCAAATTGTTTAATACTAAACCCACAATTACACATTCACCCTCACCAGTATGTCCACAATGAAGATGCGCAATTCAGTAAGCAACTTGGAAGCAAAGCGACGATACACACTAAGCTACAGTCACCCTCAGTTCATTCCCTTACTAATTTGTACCTCCATTTCATTAAAGCGTGTTGCCGTTGTGTCTCCTGCTACTTCTATTTTGCGTCAGTAAATAGTTTTGCACTCATGTACTTCAGCTATTGCAAATCAGTTTGTTATAAAGTATTTTTTTGTCTCAAATAAATCTTAAATATTCTCAATGCAAAACATTTGTTATGAAATGTTTCATGGAGGAGGGTATCTTTTTTTTTTATCCTTTTCAAAAAAGCTTAAGAGCAAATCAACCAAAACTTAAAAAAAAAGGCAGAAATGAATTGGGTTGAGATCTGGTGATTATGGAGCCCATCGGTGTAGAGCAAACTTTTATGTAAAAGAAAAAAAAAAACAACTTAACAGGATTTAAGCTTTTTTTTTTTGTTTTTGTTTTTTACAAACCCTTGTAAGATAAAGGTTTAATTCATTTCATTTACATGGTATCAGTTGTCACTAAAAGTCACCCCAAATTCCAAAATGGAAAAGTCAAAAAGTTTTATTTAGACAGCTAAATTTAAATAAATTCTGATTGATTTCTGATGAAAAATTTGACGGATAGAAATGGCTTTTCATAGCAGAATAAATTATACAATTTGCCCTTTATCTTTCAAACAGGAAATGAGTGGGACAATGTTAATGCAAATAAAAGAGACCGGTTCTGCAAACTTCTAGATGACTCAACGTTTGTGGCACAGAGAGTAGTTGTGGAATTAGTTGGTACGACTGACCTCTGCTACAGTTTCTGACTGCGATTGAGCTGAAAACGTCTGACTGAAGATGCTATTGTTTCATCTGAATGTCGTGCAAAGATTGTTTTGATGTTGAGTATTACTGGCCCAAGGTAAATGCTTACATGGAAAGCATCTGCAACTTTTTATTATAATTATTAATGCACAAACACGGAACTTGACTGGTTTTTATCTAGTCACAGCTTACAGACATAAAGGATGAATATGTAAACTTTTAGAGGAAATAAAATGCAGAACTAAAGGAATATTGCATGTGCATGTGTATGCACAGCAAGGTTTTATATAAAGAAAGAAAAGCAGGTCATGGTGGAGCAATATTTGCTGTTACATGAATCACAATGCTTTATATAGTAATTATTGAACGGAGCTTCTAATGCATTTATTTTAGACTTATAAACAAAACTGGGCATATATTTAAATGGCTTCTCTTTAAATTTATAGTCACTGAACATTGGTTTGATATAATTGGCTTCATTTAGATGCAGTTCTACTGTGTCAACAGTTTTTTTTTTCTTTTTGTGCACATTTGGCTGCCTTCTCACTGTTGATTATCTGCACGGTCTAGTTATTGATCGGGGGAGTTTGTCTCGGCAAGTTTTTGTTGATACATTTGCAAGATATGGTGTAAGTAAGATTTTTGGGGGGTTTTTCATAATGAGCTGCCAAACTGCAAATTTGTTTCGCAAAGTCACTTGTTTGATTATGTGGGGGGGAAAAAAAGCTGCAAAATTAGTTTTTGTCCTGTTTTGGAGAAAAGGTAGCTGCATAGCTCCCTGTTTACAGTTGCTTTAAAGATTTTAACATTATTATAGAACTGAAGCACAAATTCTAAATATTGTGATAAACATTGTGTATCAGACTAAGTCCAAACTGTAATAAAGCACTTTTAGCACATTTTGCCCAATACTCTCTGAGAAACTTTAAAAAAGTAAAAGAAATTATTATAAATTCTTAAATTACATTTATTTTGTAGAATACTAAATACATGGTATAATAGCCAGTAATATATTGATTATTATACCATAACCACTTAATATTGTGTTGAAAAGAGAACCTCTAAACCTCTTTTCATTTTAAGATCTATCTAGCTTTTTTCTCGTTTCAGTGCGAGTTAAAGGTACAGCGACAACATTTAAGCAGTGAAATCATATCATAATCACGGTTTTGATAATAAATGTTGTTGATATTTTTAAATAACAAAGCTACACTCTAGTTGCATGGGCAATATCTAAATTACAAAATGATTTCAGAATAGTGCTGAAACCCCCTTCCCCCTAAGGGCATTGTTTGTCCAAGAGGCACTGCTGATCTCTGTCATCTTTCCATTGTAAGTTACCACAATAATAGACCCATATAAGAAGTGAAACGGATTTGTGATACTGAAAACTGAACCTGAAATTAGCCTGCAAAGACGTTGTAGTAGTGTAGTGGTGCTGTTAGTGAAAGCTTAAACATCTGTAGTTCTCCACCACATCCACACTGTCCTTTTCCCACATTGAAACACAATAGGACGGGTTTCTGCATTTCTTAAAAAGTTTGCCACGTCAAAAACGAGATGATTTTCGCTGCAAAGTTCAATTTGTGATTTCCATTAAAACACGTCACCTGAAATATGAACTATAATTAAAATGAATCATTAACAGTAGTCAATGCTCTCTTCATTAACTCTACATATTAAGTTGTGAGAAATTGGAACTGTTTGTGAGAGCGACTGAAGTGTGCAGCGCTACTTTGCTGGAGTTTAAAAACTTGTCGCTTTTGAAATCTTTTTACCTCAAAGCTGTGTGGTTTTAGACTACAGTGAGTCACACAACACAAAAAGACAACAGCTAAGTTTGGTCATGGTAGTTCACCAGCCACGAGCCGTGCTAGCAGCCATGAGATGACAAGAAAAAATATGTCACATTAAAATGTTGCAACTATGACCGCAAGCAATTTTGAAATCATGAAAAGCACCAGCAGGTTTTTATGCATTTAAGTCAAGGGACTGAATGTCTGCGCACACTTTCACAATGTTTTTTTGGGACCTTACATGACAGACTTTAAACATGGTTGAAGTTTTGCAGAATGTATCAATATTTCTATATGAAATGAAGCATGCAGTATTTTCCAAAGTTGTTTTTTTTTGTTGTTGTTGAAATTGCAGCTAAGGGAATGCAAATATTAACACAGTAGAAACTCTTAAGGAAAACATTTTGATTAGTTTTCTTTAAGCTGTTTTGACTAACCCTTTATTTGTGCAGCAGACTGAAATTTGAATAGTTTCTGAATCTTTAATTTCTTTAAAACTGCTATCTGTCCTTTCACCATTTGAGGCCATCTGGTGTTCTGCACATTTTTTTCTTTTCTAAGGGAACCATTCAGTGATGTACGGCTTATGGTTTTTGAATATTTTGATCTGAATGCCACGTACTCATTAGCACTGTACTTTAAAAAAAAAAAGTTACATATTTATTTACTTTTCAAAGCATAATTTTGTCTTATTATGCGTAATTAGATGCATTAATCATTTGCCCTGACAAGTAATGCAGGAGAAGCCAGATTAACTTGAAAACACAAATTTACAGTTTGTTAAAATTTACAAAATAGTGATCAAACTTCCTAAGCGTTTCCTTCTGTCCACTGTGGACAGAAGAATATAATTGCTTCTTTTCATGTTTCACATTCCTGTCTGCTTTCCTTGAAAGTCAGTTTTGAAGAGAATATCTAAAACAATGATTTTGCAAGGTCAATTTCAAGTGTTTGTCCTTAAAGTGCTTTAATCTCTAACAGATTAATATATATTAAAAGGGATTTGTATAAGAAAATCTGAAATGACTATTTTCTTGAAACTTCACTTTAATTATTTTTCACTAAGCTGGGCTGAATGAATAGAAAATGATCAGAATCATGAGAATAAATCATGTAATAAAGAACAGCTGCTTTTTCTCTCATGTCTTTTACTGTATGTTTAACATTTGGATGTATTTTTTAATTTTTCAGATTAAGCCAAAACTATGGTTTCATTTTCTCACCCACATCAACGTTAAAACTATACCAAGCATCAAACTCTCTCATTCGAGACATTCAAGTGTTGTGGTTCATAAATGTTTTAATTTTTAAAAGTACATAAAACGCATCTCTTGCTTCCCGTCACTTGCATGCATTGTGTTTAACAAAAGGCAAAGTGGCATGACCTAGATAAAGTTCCTGAAACGTGTCCACACCAACTTTCTCAAACCTCAAACCAGAATTTTGTGCAAAACATTTGCTTGCCCATAATAGACCCACCTCATACTTCTAAAGAGAAGGTGACAAAACGTCACTGAATGCACAAGTAGCACTAAACAGACCCACACACTGCCTCTCCCGTCATCGCATGCTTGTTAAATCCCCCTGGTCGCCTGTGAAACCAGGCCAGCTTTTGACACATTCAGCTTTAAGTTCGCGCTGCACAGCCACCCGTTACACTTGAAGGCATACCTATTTGTTTACTGGTAAAGTTTTTGAGGCGACAACAATATCTCATTTTCTCTTTTCAGACACACTTTGATGCGAGACGCGGGCGGTTTTAGCACTGCGGCATCTCTCTTCAGACACGTCTGTGTCTCGTGAGCCTCCTCTTTATCTTGGTTCCTGTGTGATCACTGCTAAGATTTTCTAATGGCATCTGTGGACATACATTCAGCACATTACTTGAATGTGCTGAATGTATGTCAGAATGACGCATTAATATGCGTCATACTTTACTAATGTAAATGCAACTACTTTATCACCAACTGCAATACATAGTTGCTAAAATAAACAACAAAAGAAAAAAAAAACAGTACCTTATCAGATTTTAAATACCTTCTGAAAACAATATACACTGAAGACATTCTGTAACTTGGCATTTACAGGGGGGTGGAGGGGGGGGTAGCTGTGTAAGCATTTTCTTTTAGAAAACAGAAAAGCAGTAAAAACATTAATGACAAAAGTCCTGTTCAAATGTTACAAGGCCAATATTGAGAAAAGGAAAGAAATTACAAGGTAGAAAAATATATAGATTTTTTCAAAGTTGACAGTCCCCGTACATCGTTTTATCCTTCGTGACATGCTGATCTCATTTTCTGTCAGAAGCAAACTTGTATATTACACGATATTCAGTTTTAATCATCGAATCATTTTGGACCCGACACTGTTCACAAGCGTCATCCACTGATACTTGTTAGCAGTCAGGCACACATCCTTCTTTTACTTGTTAGGATCCTGAAAAATGCATTTTTATGTGGGCGTACTGTGAATCTTTGGATTTGATTGATATTAAAATGAGCAGTTTCTGCTTCTCGTCAATGTGACTGTCCTGAGAGAAAGAAATGTTCCAGTAAACTGCGAGTGTGGCTCATGACGTCAGCTTCAACTCTTGTTTGTAAGAGAGCAGGTAACATTTACATTACCTGTTGTTTTTTGTTTTTTTTATGTGTGACAAAGCCATAATTCTTTAGTAATATTAAAGCATGACCACTAGAGGTCAATGTGGTCCTTGGTACTTTCTACTTTCTCACTACATATCTGTCAGAGTCTTGAAACACTGTTTTTATTCTCACAAAAAATGACCTCACTTCACTAATGGTAAATAATGGAATGATTTATATCTTGTCCTGGAAACATCAGCTTTATAACAGCTTCATCTCAAGTGTTTCTTTGACTTTGCAAGATAAATGTAAACTTCTTGCCGATCATTTTCTGAACTTGGAAAGTTGCTTCTTATGCTAATCTTTCAGATTTATTGCTGGGATCTGTCTTTAAAGCAGACTTATTTGTAATACTTTAACTATACATGTTTCAGAAAAGCTGTTTATTTCTGCTGAAAAGTCTTTCTGCGGAAACACTCATGAGACGCCGTTATTCAGTAAATGTTTCTAAAAAAAAATGTAAATGAACAAAAAGAAGAGACCTATATGTTGTGCTACAGGTTCAGATTTTTAGTTGTACTACATGTGGATTTTAATTCTGAGCTGCTGCAGTGCTTTCTTAGCTCAGAAGGCCTTTCTTTCTCAGTTCGATTGTTAACGCTTTGACGCCTTCACAGGATTGAGTGAAGCTCAAAGCATTTGCATCACAAAAGTAAAAATGAAAAGCATCCTGTACTTTACGCAAACTTGTTTTAAAAGTATTTAATGTCGGAGACTGTAGCTCACTGAATGCTTGATTTAAAAAAAAAAAGGCTTCAGTGAGGATTACAATACGCTGTGTGGATAGTCACTAATATCTTACTGCCTTCTTTGTATATGACTATGATTCTTCAATGACTAAATGACTGAATGACTTTTGCATTCAGTTCTACCTCAGAACTGAAACTGTTTCGTAGCCCATTTTGAGACTATCAGCCTGACCTGGTGATACAAGGGCAGATCGATCCATGCATTCATGTGACTTGGGTCACTTTGGCCCCTTAAACTCTGAATATTGCAGCTGAAATTCAGACTCATCTGCACAGGCAACTGTTTTTTTTGTTTTTTTTTGTTAACCTTAGTAAAGTGTAGTCTCCGGTTGCTGTTCTTAGGTGTCAGGAGTGTTGTCTCCTGGTGTCTTTTACAGCTGGAGCCTGAAGGGCCAATATGTGCGTTCAGACATGATATCCCACATATACTGGTTAAAACAAGTTGCCAAATGATGCCACTAAGTCCTATTCATAGCCGTGTTTGGAAATTAAAGTATACTAAGGAGTCTAAGCTGTTATTCCTGATCTCTACCACAGCTGAATGTAAACAGGAACTTTGTTCAAGAACTTAATCTTATCTCATCTTGCTTATCTAATTACAATGTGTTTGTTCTTTTTGTGCGTGGATTAAAAATACAGACTTTATAAATTGCTTTGTTGAAGTATCATTGCCGGCTGCATGTCACCATGCTGCTGACCAGGTGTGGTCAGACTGCCACGTATCTGTGTGGCACTCATAAATTACTAAAAGCATCCTCCACCTTCCTGTAAGTCTCTGGCTTTCTGTAACTGAAATACGTCATCGCCGTTTCTTGGCTCGTGCGATTAAAAAAAAAACAAAAAAAAAAAACACTTGGAGACGATCTGAAAGTGTGCGATCCTCTTTGGCACGTGACGTCTGTGAATAGACAGAATGCAGGCCGTTCTCTGTTCTTTTTGTGACGAAACATTTAAGCATGTAAGGAGGCTTTGATCACAAAGAGATGTGGTTGTGCGAGTTGTCAACCGCTGATTGTTGACTAGCCACCCCAGCAGCGCCACAGAAAAGAGCCACTTACTCTGGATTAGGATTGTTTTTATGCGTTTGCTATAGGAGTAGTTTGTATTTGAAGTCACACAGAATAGCATGTTTTTATCAAACTGAAAGTTTGATAAAGTGTACAGGGAAACAATTTCTTATTTCCCTGTACACTTAAAATAATAAAGTCAGCAGATAAAAATCACATTTTTGTAGCTCATATTTTCAGGTCTAATTGGATTTTTAAGACTCCACTTTGATTGTAGAGAAAGAAAGCAAAAATACACACTGTGACTGGGGTTAGACGTTGATAATTTGAAGGGTGCAGCTTTTCAGACCCAAAGCAGAAGGGTCGGGGCTGCTAAATTAAAGAATTACGATCATAGGATCTTTCTACTTCAATATGTTTTCTGTGGAGCTTCACAGAAATGAGAAGTTTTCCATCATTCAAAGATAAAATCATTTTAATGAGCAATTTCTGTTCAGGATCCTGTTGCTCAGTAGCCTCCGTGTGCTAAAGAAGCTGCAACTCCCTCATGAGCTTTGATGAACTCTTTTGTCTTGCAAGTGGGGCAAATTACTTTCATAATCTACTAAAGTATTATAATAGTATATATTTAGAAACATATTAGTCAGAAAACCTGTTTGATCTGTGATGAAAGTGAATATGTTCACATTTGAATTAATAATGAGCTTTACAGCGCACTTTGATTGTTATTTTTAGCTCATGTAAGTGACCCCAGGTAGGGAGCTGCAGGAGGAGGAGACTTTTTTTTTTGAAAAATTTTTAACCAACACGGTCATTGGATTGTGGCTAATAAACTTTATATGTGCTTAATTGAATTTCCTCAAATCCAGGCCTTTGAGGGCCGGTGTCCTGCAAATTTTAGATACGCCTCTGCTCCAACGCACCCGAGTCAAACAATTAGCTCATTAACATGACTCGAGAAAACTTGAATGCATACTGTGGAGGTGAATCAGCCTTTTGATTCAGGTGTGTTGGACCAGTGACACCTGAAAGTTGCAGGACATCGAGGTTTCCCGAGGCCTGTATTCGAGGAACCCTGGTCTACATCGTGGCTTTTTTTCCTTCACATATCCCCTTTAATAACTCTGAGCGGCACATTAAATCATTAAAAAATCTCTATTTTAAATGTTGTAAACTGTAATAAATATCAGTTTTCCTTGTTCCTTCTCCTCCTGTTGTTGCTTGGCACGTTTCAAGAATCAGGTGTGGCCTTAACTTGACGGCATTAGGACCCAGGATGCTTTGTGCTCTTAGTTACAGGCACTGCTACCTTCAGCTTCTGTCTGTCTGTCCCTGCATGGGATAGAATAAGCAACTGCCTGCTGGATCTTTCCCTGGCTCTTTATTTTTCACTTTTTTTTCCCTCTATGGACATGGCTCTCACAAATCTAAAGATTTCTAGCATTCAGGAACAGATGGATGAGATGTGCACATTACCTGCTGGAAGAGCTAATGGTGTTTACCTGAAACCACTGCAGCAGCTTTAAAAGCATTTCTCCAAGTTTACTTTTCAAATTTCTTGGACTGAATTTTTCTGACTTCAGGCTCATCTTAGACAGAAGCTACAGGAGGTGTGGACTCTACCTTCTAATCCACTTTTTTTTTTTCTTTCATTTGCTCAGCCGTCACTCTGTCTGTCACTGTCATGATATCCCATTCCCTCTTTCTAGGGTTTCATAATGCTTTGGGATCTCTGCGAGGTCTCTCTCTCATTCAGAAGTTGGGCTGAATTTCATCCCTTCGTTAAAAGAACAAAGGGCAATGAAAGCAGCTTCAGGATGAGTTAGTACTACATGTTTGTGGAGAGGATGGGAGCTCAGTCACACATAACCTGGAAATAAACTGAGCCTTATAGGTGTGAGCTGCGCAACTTTTGTTGTTGGGGTTTGACGTACGAGTTGTATTTGAATGTATTGATCACAATCATGGGAAACGCAGCTGGAAGCGCTGAGATTTCCCAGGGAAGGGATCTTAAGGAGACCACGATAACCAGCCCGGAGTGCGCTGGGCCCCAGAAGCAAACGACGGGACTGAAGCATCCGATGCCGCCCAAGAGCGAGCTGGAGGAACGCTTCAACGCTGCACTGGTGAGTCCTGAGGAGCACTGCTCTGTGCAGCATGTCAACAGTGGAAGGAAACAAAAAATGTGGACTATGTTTGCAATGTGGATGTCAGAACAATCTTGTCATTGTGCCAGTTACACAATGCAACTAATAAGATACATAAGAGCACATTTGTTCTGGTCTGTTTTAATTAAAGACCCTGATCTGCAATCCCCCTCCTTAGATTAGACTTAAATTCCTTGAGTATTGGTCAGTCAATAAGTGCTGCCAAACACTCCATGGGTTTGTGCTAATGGAAACTACCAGCAGTTGCTTATAATCACCAAACAGAAGCTCACAAGTCTTGGCCTTGTCAAAATAAATACATTGGACACTTCTGCACCACTTAACATTTTTAGGTCAATGTATTTTATTGTAGTCATGTTTTAATATTTTTGCTCAGGCTGATATTTAAACAAAAGTCCTTAACAGCACATAAGATTGGAGTATTTTGGCATAATCAATCTGTATACATTATGACCAAACGAATTGCCCTGGACAGATCGCTGGTCCATCTCAGTTGTAGAACACCAGTTGACCAGGACTGGAGTTGCAGATCCCTGCTTTACAGGGAAGAGTGGGGAATCACTGACACTCTTTCAAGCTCTTTGGGAAATTACGTTTTATTCCCCACAGCCATAGCAGCCAATAAAGTCCATTTGTTGACCCACTTTTCCAGAACTGTTGTTCCGCTCACATTATTCCAACACAGTTTTGTCAAAGGTTATAATGTCTTATTCTTAGACGGCAAACACCGATTGACAGTGTTCTCCATTTCTGAACTGCTGTTTTGTCATTACCAAGACTTAGGGCTGTAAACAGGCTGGACTCAAGCCCACGTTGTGACGGTAAAAAAAAAAAACAATACAAAAGGAACACGCAGATCTGAGTCCCAACAAGGAAGCTATGTTCAGAATGCAGCCAGACGACTCGCTCGGTTGTTATCCACATTCCTCTTCCCCTTGCCATTCTTATCTCAGAAACTGGTGCTGATGTTGACGTGACACATATATTCTTTAAGCTTACAGACTGTCAGCTGATCTGCCAACCAGCACCTTAATACTGACTTCTTTCTTCAAAAAAGATGAATCGGTGAATGTTAGCTAAACCTGCTTTCTGTATAACAGGAATACAAGTAATATATCCTCTGCAGATGTTCCAATTTTTTTTTCCTTGTCACTCAAAGTTTGGAGATCTCCAAGTCTGTTTATGTTCAAAATGCATAAGAAACTTTTCAAGTAACCCATTTCCAAAAAACTCCTTAAAAATCCTTAAAAACTCCTAAATATGTTTGGATTTCTTATCCTTGGTCTTAAATTTAATTTTGTTATTTCAACCCTGCTTCCACGTCACGGACAATATCCACATCTATACATTTGCATGTTTTGCTTACCAAATGAGGCAGTCAATTTCTTTGTGTGCAGTATTTGTTTTTGTAGTTGTGAGGTTTTGTCTGGTTCTGCTGCAGGTAGAAAAAAAAACTGCACAACACAGGTGGAGACAGAGTGAATTTAGAGGCTTCAGAGTTGAGCACCTTTTCTCCTCGGTGAATATGTATATAGGTTTTATGCAAAACACTAACAGGGAATGAAATCGTGGATAAAGTGTAACGTGAAGATAAAAGGAGGAAGGCAGGTGACATTTAGTTCCTGATTAGAAGCTCTTTCCTCCATGTTCTTTGTAAAAGAAAAAAAAAATGAGTTTGCAAAACTCCTACAATCAAACTGCGTTTAGTTCTAATTCACCAGCCACGCAGCCAGAGGGTATTTCAAAATGTGCTTTCAGCATCTTTTCATGCTACTTTAATGTGTGCGTTTGTTCATAGTGACCTGCAAAACAGCGACTTGGTTTTCTTTCTGTAGTGATCTAAGATCCGTGAAGCTTTTCTTTTAGTTTTATCACACTTTATCATACTCAAACCTGGTTTGGGCAAAAGCAGTTTGTTTCTTTAAAAGTCATATCTTCAGTCATGTTGGGGAACAAAGCAGTAAAAAGTGGATTGAAAACACTTTGTAAAGCAGACACTTTTATTCAAGTGCGGGGAAAATATTCATACTTGTTTAACAAAGTTTAGTTTTTTTACTGTGATCTGTACTTTGGTGTCTGCCATTCTGTAAACCTCAGGGGTTTACTGCTGCTGCATGAATCCTCCTCTGCACAAAAGCTACTCTACTTCTCTAAAAAATGTACTTGGTGGAGACAATTTGCCACAGAGTAAGAAATATCAAACAACCTTACACAGACACACTCACACCTAACGACAATGTAAAGAGACAAGTTGATCCAACGTTCATCTTTTTGATCGTGGGAGGAAGTCGGAGTACCCAGAGAATCCTCACATGCACAAGGAGAACATGCGAGCTCCATGCAGAAAGACCCCAGGCTGGAATTCAAACCCATGATCTTCTTGTTGCAAAGGCAGTGCTGCCAGCTCTAATTTTTTTATAGCATTTTGCAAATACAATTTTGAAATACTTTGTGATAATCGTGAAAAAGTTCAAGGGGTGCATCTAGGCTTCCGCAAAGGACTACGTTATCATCCACTATGTAGCTTTATGTGTCGTCTACTGAAGCAGCAGTGTGGGTCCACTCCAGATTTTCTATTTTGAATGGCTTCTCAGGAACGTCTGCTTGTAACCAGCATTTATTGATCCTTCAGCTTCATTCATCAGGCTTCATTCATCCGATTCCCTTTCATCATTGATCTCCTGTCCTTGTTTTGCACAGAAACACGTGTTTTCATTCGCTCGCCACGTGTTTCTGACGACTCAGCTCTTGCGTTTAACCAGACTTAAATTATTTGGTTAAACTGCGAGTTCACCTTGGAGAAGGTGACACATTTGTGTGCCGGGCTGATATTGGTATAGGGTGGGCTTATCTGGATTCTTGTTGAAAAGATAAGTCTTGTACTTTTTCTCATCCTCATAAACATTTCCCCTCAGCTAAATAAGCAGCAGTTCCTTTCTGCTTTGGTTCTGGCCAAAGTGATGAATTTGTGCGTTTTCAACGAGACTCATCTCCTAGATTCTCTGAAAACTGGGCCAAAGGTTTGTAATCTAATGCTTGGTACTGTGTGTAAGACGGCCAACACTGTCGTCATCGTCGTGTTGTGGCAACATACAGCTGATAACAAATGAGGTCATCACATAACAAAGACATCTGACTGCAGAAACTAGACAAAAGAGGCGCTTTGAATTACTGAAGAACTCCAAGAGCAAGTGTTTTCATGCAAGATTATAAAGCAGCTAATCAGATAATACTTTTGCATTGGTCAACATATTTATTGTCTGTGTGTAAAAAAATTATATTCAAACACAGTTTTTCCTCCAGAATGTCAGGTGCAGTTCTTTCTTTTTGAAGGTCTAGAGTTTGTCAGGTTTTGCTGAAGGGTTGATTAACACATTATTTTCATTTTTTATAGATTAAAAAAAAAAAAAACACTGAAGCTACAAGCAATATTAGGCAAATGTATGCAATTCCAAAACAAATCCAAACTTTTTAAACTGAACTTCCTTCATAAATGTTGAAATATCCATTTAATACATTAAGTAACTGACTTGAAAAATGTGTTGAAACGGTGATGCATAGAATAAATAATAATAAAAAAAGAACTTTAAAATTAGTAGAGATTATTTTACTTATTTTCAAATGTGATGTGTGGATATTCGGTTTATTTTAAGCTTACATATAATTGCTTATTAGTCTAATTTTAAAATTAATTTTCCTTAAACCTGATTAACTTTCGAGCCTCAACATTGTTTTTCCTTCCATTCAAAGTTAAGAAATTATCTTAACTTAAAAAGTGAGGCAAAACACAGCAGACAGCCAACTAAAAATACAAAACATACCAATTTTGTAATTTGATGGGGAAAAATATCACTTCCAGCATGACTGTAACTTTTACAGCTATTCTATATTTTACAGTGCTGTCATCAGTTGTGTTCCTGGAGACAAACTGGACAGTTTAACCATTGCTCTGGTGTTTTTGTATTTTTTTATTTTTTTTATTTTTTGCTTCCAGGACACGATGAATCTTCCTCCAGACAAAGTGCAGATCCTCTCCCAGTACGACAATGACAAGAAGTGGGACCTGATTTGTGATCAGGTATGTTTAGATGAATCAAGAAGCAGGTCATTCTGCTTCTGTTCAGGTGGATCTTTGTGGCTTTGACGCATTTCAGAGTGCAGATCCATTCAATACATTCAGAAAATTATTGAAAAGTCCATTTATTTCAGGAACTTCATCACCTAATGAAAGACTTCATACAGATTAATTACGTACAGATGGACATTTGAAAGTCTATTTCTGTTATGATGATTCTCTTCCTGAAGTTATCAAATGACACTTAAAATTAGAGTATTAAATCACACCATAGGTGGTTATTTTCAAAAGGTACTTTTAATGAGCCACATTGGGACATATTCAAATTTATTGAACATGACTGTGCTTCGTGTAATTAGCGACCATGAGTGCTGCAGATGTCACTGAACTATGAAGATAACCGCTTCACCACAGTCTAATTATTTCTTGCATTTGCACCAGAGATGTGCAATCAAGCTGCTGGTGTGCGCCTCTCTGTTCGCACTCAGCATCACTGCACTCTGACCGCAGTTAAACATAATTACAGGCCTCTCTGTGTTTCTCTGCGTCTTCAGGAGCGGTTTCAAGTCAAGAATCCCCCATCTGCTTATTTGGAGAAGCTGAAAAGTTGTTTGGATCACGGAGGAGTCGGTTGGAAGGTACAGCCTACTTTCAGTGTTGAAAGTCAAATTTATATATATATATATTATAGTTTTACCTATACACTGGAAAAGATGTTAAATAACTGCATTTCAAAAATACATTAGATTTAGATGACATTTTTTAATTATGCTCGTTTTTGTTTCCTTTATGTCAGAATCTGCTTGTTTTGTAATATTTAGGTTCAATTTAAGTTTTGAGAAAAAAACAACAAAAAACAACATTTTATTTATATACTCACTTGTCTACAAACCACTAATTACTTAGGTCTTCTGTAATTTATACTTTTTTTTTTTAGAGGGCAGCATTTATTAATTTTAAGTTGATAGAAAACAGACACGTAGTTCAATAACAGTACCTGGAAATGAGTTTTTATATATATATAAAAGAACTGTACAAAATAAACCGCTTAACCTCTAAAACATTTTGTTTTTCTCAGAGGTATAACAAACAGTTAACCTTCTGTGAGGGATATTTAGCTCAGTCTTTTTATTCAAATGTGATATTTTCTGAGTAAATGTGTCAATGGCCTCTTCTGTACTTTAAATGTGTTTTGTCAGCTTAAGAGACGTGTCCAAGAGCTGACCCAGGTCCTCAGAGAGCTGGAGATTTCCCTGAGGACCAATCACATAGGGTAAGTCTCACTGAAGTGTTAACGTAGTTTAACAGGTGGAGAAAAGACATTAGGATCCAGAATGGGGAAGGGTTGGAAAAGCCACAAATATTCAGCTTTACATCTGTTTGTATGGTTCTGCCTAAACGCCAACTGGTGAGAAATTTGAGAAACCGTTTACCGTGAATTTAAAAATGATTCACATGCAATTTACATACAACAATTAATGTTATTATAAAATTTTTCTGTGTTATGTTTCCTGCAGCTGGGCTCAAGAATTCCTAAATGAGGAGAATCAGGGTTTAAACGTGTTGGTGAAGTATCTCTCTGCCGCTCAAAGTGCTGTTACGTGAGTATGGATTAGAAATATCCTTTTTTTTTTTTAAACCCAGAAACAGACGTGACACAAATTATGTGAAATGTGTTAGTCTTGTTTTTTACAGTCTCTTTTGCTGGAATGGCTTAACCCGAGAACATTGTAAATATTCATCTGAATGAGTGCAAACACGGCTTATCCTTTCATGGCTGTGATTTACAGGTCAGACACAGAGACGTCCGAAAACGGCGCACTGCCCTCAGATAAAGGGAAGGCTGCAGACAAGTCGGTGGAAGACGTCGGCAGAAATCCGAATGAATCCCCAACCAGCCACGGCGCGAAGCTCACTAAAGCGTTTACAATCAAGTATGAGGCATTTCTGAGTGTTGTTGATAAAGTCTATTCAGGATGTCAAAGAAGTTACATGTGATGAGTGTTAAATACAATGTCACAGAATTAGGGAGAAATTAGAAAAAAAATTCAAGAGAATTTTATAAGAGCCATGTAAACATGTAATATGCAAACCAATTAAATTAAGTTTACTTTACCTCTAATTGTCAACAAATTAGAGCAACAAATGCAACTTCCAGGAACTTGACAAGACAACGATGGGTCTAATTTATTGCAATTTAGATTAGATTGCAGTCTAATTGAATAAACGCCTGGGTTACATTAGAATTTAGGTAATCATTTATTGACAATTCTCAAAAATATACGATAAAAAGAGGCACACCTGACTCCAAAAAGTGATTGTTCCAAAACCAGCGTTATTAGGAGTTGTCATTCGCTGATCCTACTGGGGAATGAAAATCAAAGAATTACCAGACCAGGACAGCATTCTAGGTAAAGAAAACACAAAGTCAACAGCAACGGCAGCATCAGGAGCAGCTTGGTCCCAGGAAAGGAACAGCTTATCACAGATTCACTTGGCTCACAAGTTCATTTCTACAAACGATTGAATTCAGGTGTTTCAATTGCTTCCACGGCCACAGTTGTATGAAATCCAGCTCTTGCGCTCTTGCTCTATCTCAGGAGATCAGCAAATACCAGCATGGTTTCGAGATAAAATGCCACCTGTGCAAGACGTTCAGTCAATAACTTTTCTAATTACTTTCCACAGGAAACAGATGATAGTTGCGTGATAAAGCGGAGGCAACTTAGCCACGAGGCAGTGGCTTTTGTAGAAATCAGAGCGGTGCACAGAGGTCACCAACATTCTGCGAGCCAGTAGCTGCAGACCTTCAAAACGGTGTGTCCTCCAGATTACATCAAGAACTGTGGTTAGTGAGGTTCATAGAGGAAGGTTTCCACGGCTGCCAGCTGCATTCAAGTCAGGGTTTTCCTAGCTGATCTCAATTTCTAGTTTTATTTGGTTGTTCTTGTCTTAACCAATTCTGATTTAGCATTTTTTTACAGCACTCCAACACTAGAAAAAAACTGAGCTGTGGATCCCTTTGAAGGGAGAAGTAATTTTGAATCCAACATAAAACGAAGGGATAACAAGATTGTCCTGATTTTTTTAATTGAAACATATGTCCCCTAAATTTGATCAAATTTTTTATTTAACTGAAAAAAAGTGCACCAAAAGTTAAGTGTGGACTAAAAATAGATGGCCTCAGTTGAAACTCCTCTTGATCATTTTTATATTTTTGCTGAGATGCAATTTGATCAAATTAAGAAGCCGTTTCTGTTTAGCTGCTGAGACTGCTGCGGTTTCCAAGCCGACTTGCCCTCGGGCACATGGATAAACTCAACTCCAGAGTCGCGCGTTTCCTGAACTGTCTTATCTTTCACTGATCTGAGGTCACTGCATTCCTTTCATGGCGAGTATGAAGGTGTTTGTCTGGCCTCCTGTTGAACAGAAGGTGTTGAAATGTAAAAAATGTCTCAACCGGAAAGTCTCATAAGGAACGCGTGGACTCACATTAACTTCCCATTGTTCTATAAAAGATTGTAAAAAGTTTAAACTTATATTGGAAATACAATAAATGGATTGTTTCAGAGTTTTGTCGCAAATCAGTGGTTTTTCTAAGGACAGTTGCATGAAATCTGTAAAATAATAATGACTTGGGTTTGTCTTGTGTAGTTTGATGCAAGTAAAAAGAAAAAATGTTTTTCATAAATTCCTGTCATGATTTCTATTACCTCATGTGTAAAAATGTATTTAAAACATCTCCTATGTTATTTTAAAAAGCTATCTGCGTGAATGTATGTTGGTGCAGCATGCTCCACTTCTACCTGATGGATTAATTATTCTCCAGCAGGAGAGTGCAGAGGCCGTCGCGTATCGTGACTCAGAAGGACGACATTCATCTCTGCATCATGTGTCTACGTGCCATCATGAACTACCAGGTATGTAAATACTTCTATTCCCACAAGGAAATGTTTTCTTTTTTTTTGTGTGTGTGAATAATTATCACTGTTAATGCATCATTGCAATAAAATTACTTTAGGATGCTTTGATGAATATGTGTATTGAAAGAATAGTTCTAACTTTGAATTGAAATGAAGGTGGTGTTAAATAACTACTATGTTCAGATTGCATTTGTATTGAAAACAAACAAAAAAAAACATTCATTACAAACGTGATCTTTAAAAAAGTGTCGTTACTTTTGGATCTATTTTTTTTTTGTTTTATCTTTTGCAGTTTAACAGACTTTTGGCTTAGTTTATGTAACTTATTGGGGCGATTTTGGTAAAGTGAGAGAAAACCTTGCCAAGACTCATGATTTTAAATAAAGGTGAAAATTTGATAGATCTCAGAAAAATGTTTTAAATACAAGCAGAAATAAGAATCACTTGCCACTGAAATAGTACAGAGGATATGTAGAAGTATCCAGCTTTACGCAGCGAAGAAAACTCTGGGCTGCAGTGGGACATTTCAGGAGAATTTCATGTTCCTTCAGACTTTTTGAGATGCCGAGTTAAAATTTAAAATTGATTTTGGATAGACGTGTGGGAGAAGATATTTGAAGTTTAAAAAAAGTCAGCATGGTCCTGATGCTTGCTAAAATGTATGTATCAACTCCCATTCTGAATTTTATTGGCAGTCTATTTCAAACCCTGATCACCATTGATAAAATGTGAAAAGAGATGAGATTTCAGTGAGTTTTCCCTGACCTCCATTTCTAACATTTGCAATATTGTAATAATTGTTCATGTTTTCAGTCAGGGTTCAACCAGGTGATGGAGCACCCAAGCTGCGTCAACGAGATCACGCTCAGCCTCAACGACCGGAATCCCAGGTGAAACCAGCATTATGCTATTAATTACACAAAACCTAGCATTTACAGTCACTCTTTAACAACTAATAATGTTTTTATTTATGGCATTTTTTAGTAAACATCAGTTGTTGAATTCTCTTTGAAATAGCAGCTCAACATTTTCCCTCATGAGCTTAATACCAGACTTTATCACCTTCCACATTTCTGGTTCCATCATTATGTCAGAATTGCTTCCGAACCTGAATAAAATTCAGTAGACAAGAATTCAAATTTCTGTATAAAACTACCAGCGATTCCACTGATTCGGTGTGGAGTGCTCTAGTTAGTATCTGCATCTTACTTTTTTTTTTTTTTTTTTTTTTTTTTTTAAGACTTATTATATAGTTTTTTATGGCTTTTCAGAAAATATAATTGAAAATGCTTATAAAATAGCTAATTCTCATCTTAAACTGAAATTAGCCTCAACGCTAACTTGAAACTTTTATCTAAAAAAAAATGCTGTATTTATTTTGGTACATAATTTTTTTTACTCTTCTCAGGACCAAAGCCCTGGTGCTGGAGCTGCTGGCAGCTGTCTGTTTGGTGAGAGGAGGCCATGACATCATCCTGTCCGCCTTTGACAACGTCAAAGAGGTCAGATAACAGGCACCCATGTAATCAACATTCAGAGTCTGGACAGAGCAGGTTCCTGCCCTGTGGAAATTGTTTGACTTGATGGAAATTGTCCGAGGTTTAAATGTCAGTTTTCACTTCGTCCTTCCCGCTTTGTTCAGCTAAAGAAAAAATAAGTTTGGAAAAAAAAAAAAATTAGATCTAAATTCTACTTCAGTCATACGAAGGTATATTTAAAGTCTGCGTCAGTACGACAGAAGCAAAATAGGGAATGAAAGTCTATTAAGTTCAGATTAATTTCTAGAAAAGGTGCTTATTGTTTCAGTATTGTCGATTACTGTTCCACTGTTTACGACGAGCAATGGTCTAATAATCAATGTTAGACTTGGTGTAAAAAAAAAAAAATAGGAAAAAAGAGAAAATAATAAGAATTCAGTAGCAAAAGTGAAACCGACACATTTCAGTTATTTTGTTAACTTTGATTATGGCATAGAACTAATAAATATTCTGTTTTCTCAAATAATCTGAATGTAAAAATCATTTTTAATCCATTAATATAAACCTACTGAAAAGCCTGCTCACGTAATGTACTGTAACTGAACTGAAAGCACTTAGTCGATGTTTTGCATGAAAAACTGCATCACTGCAACGTAGCAAGGAGCAGAGTCTGTTGCTCTGCTGAGGTGCTGAGAAAGCCCAGTTTTCAAATCTTTTCTGCATTGCTGGCTCTGCTGCCTTCCATCGTTCTCCATCGTTGCTCTTGAAGCTCTAATCTTAGCTGCAGTTCACACGTAAATCTTCCCCAAATCCTTGAATAAACTTTCCTTAATCCTCTCAAAGCTCTACTTATCGCTGTTGTTCATAACCTTTTTTCTTTTGAGTTTTTTCCTTCCACTGAGTTTTCCTTTAGGGACGTTGAAAATCTAGTGTTGATCTTTCAAATCTTACCCTGACGATGGAGTGTCAGTGACTGACAAAATACCAAACAGTGATCTTGATTGTGTTGACCTTAACATGACAATTTATTATGAAGCACCATTATCGAATGGTGAAGTAACAAAAAGACCATAACCCCTTTTGTATAAAACAAAGTCCTGAAATATCATCTCTAACTTTTCTGGACTATTTTCTGAAGTCAGAAAAAAAAAAAAGGAAGCCAATGTTTTCACTTTTCGGAGCAGCTCAAACAGAAAATTCATGTTTTTTTTTCACTTTTACTAATCTGCCCCAAGTCATATAGCACTTTAAAAAAATTCTGATCTATTTATCATCGGTGCTCACACCAGCACCTCCGTCCAAGTGTTGCCCCGTCCAACAAAACTCTCTGAAGGAGTGTAAATATGCCAAACACTCACAGAACCTCTGACCTTTGCTTTTCATCTCAGTAGCAACAGCAGTCACTCAGAGACGCTGCAACCATTCAGACAGACAGGAGGGTAAACCTGAACTAGCAGCATTTATTTTTACTACAGGATGCGACAAACCTGCTTTGCAGCGTGTTTCATCCTCTGAGCCACGGCAAAGGAATGCAGTCTGAGGGCCGAACTCACGAAATAAACTTAAGACTTAAGGTGCACAAAACAAGCAAGCAGTCGCACTTAAATGTTCTGAACTCACTGCAAATGCTGCTTTCCTCTCTGCAAACCATGTCAGTTAGCAGTAATCGACAACGCTGTTTGCTGTCGGGAAGAAATGAGGAAGACATTAGAGATTTTTCTTAATTTTAGTGCCACAGCAGCGCAGACATGGGTGAGAGTCATGAGGGAGATGATGAGAGATCGTGTGCTTCTGCTGTAGAGGCAGGCGGGCGTCAGGCCAGGAGGCGGTTTATGTGTCGCTTGGCAGCAGAGGTACAGCTTTGTTTGGGCTCCTGCATTATTTAGTGGACATGGGTTTGCAAAAAGGAGCTGGTGGAAGTTCAGTCAGTTGTATAGCAGAAGGGGGAACTGATGAGGTGTTGACAAAAAAAGAAAATGTTTAAATGTAACCACATACTCAAACATTTTTTTTTTTTTACTGTTCTTTTGTTTGGTCTTTTCTGGAGCTGAAAATAGTTGTTGATTCTACTCTACACAAGTGGGAAATTGGCAAACGTCCTATCTTAACAGTGTTCCCAAGTAGATTGTGTGTTTGCTAAGAAACGCATGACTAGCGTCAAAGCATTATCTACATTCAGAGGAAAAAACTCCACTTAGGATGAGAGCATACTGCCCCCATGTGTTCACTGCTGCTGAAAACATTACCATGAGCAGCATATGAAATAAGAACATGTTTGCTAATATTTCCCTTTTTTCTCTCTCTCAGGTGTGTGGAGAGAAAAGGCGCTTCGAGAAGCTAATGGAGTATTTTCGGAAAGAAGAAGGCAACATTGACTTTATGGTAAACCTTGAATCAAACAGAGATTTTTTTTCAAAATATGACCCGTCAACCGAAGATGCAACAAAAGTACTTGGAAGGAATTCGAGCTGCAAAAATTTGAAACTTTTTTTGTGGAAATAAATATCAAATCTCAAGCATTGAAATTGATAATTATATTAATTAATTAATCAGGCAAAGTTCTTCTGAACACATACACATCAGAACTCTTTTTGTTTTAATAAAGAAGCTAAAATTTGTCCAAAACATTAGGTTCAAAGTTCTCAAACACATTCAATTTTCCCCAACACTGAGACTTTTTTTTTTTATCCAAGCAACGTAAAAACTGGAAAATATTCCAAATCTGAGTCTTTACAAGTTCCTGAAAAGAAATAATCTTTACTTAATCTCTCCACCAGGTGGCCTGTATGCAATTCATCAACATTGTGGTCCACTCGGTGGAAAACCTGAACTTCAGGGTCTACCTTCAGTACGAATTTACCCAACATGGCCTGGATTCCTACTTGGAGGCAAGTTTGGCCTTCCACCCTCTGAACATGATAAATACAACTTTTAAAAATTGGAGCAGACACACCTCACACTTATGTCTCATTTTTGCTCAAATTAAACTCGAAGGTACTGCTTAAATCTCTCCATTGCAGCAGTTGAAGTTTACAGAGAGCGACAGGCTGCTGGTCCAGATCCAAGCCTATTTGGATAACGCGTTTGATGTGGCAGCTTTGCTGGAGGATGCAGAGACCAAGACCACCCTGCTGGATCACATAGAGCAGCTGCAGAAGCTCCACACGCAGGTGAATGAACGGCACACACCAACTCCTCTTTAAAGGACACTTCACACACACATGTTATGGAACTTTCAGGTGTATTCCATCACTTTTTATACTATTAATACAGCCATTTAGATTCTGTGACTTTTCAGCGACAATGTCAGTTTTGGAAAAAGGTTTTCTTTAAAGTATTTTGTTAGCTGCATTAAAATGACTTTATAGGAGAAATAAACAGTAAAATCTGTGTAAAGCTATAAAAAAATGTAAAAAAAAAAATCAAAGGGAGAATTTCTCAGGTAATTAAACCTTGCAATCCATTTACATTCAGCTACAGTTGATTGGTGTAGATTTTGCTTTGCAAGCAGAAATATCAAAATTTATCTCAAACATTAAAACTTTACCTTTTCATGTTTCAGCTGAGCTCCAAGTTCCAGGAAACCGAGCTGGGGGCGATGCAGAAAGTCTCCGAGCTGGAGAAGAAGCTCATTCACATCTGCAAAGAGGTGGACCCCTTAAAGGTACAGTACAGCTGATGCACGCTCAGAAACACCTAGTGCGCTGTAACAGAAAACATCTGGAAGATGTCATCATCCTTTGGCATTTAGAACATTTTACACAGCAACAGGGTTCGAAGCAGGAGAAACCAGAATGAAACAACTTGATGAATTGTTTTAAAAACCTGCTTGAACAGAAAATAGCAGATCAGAGTTTTAAAGGCTTCATCTCAGCTCTTTTTAAAGTTTTTTGTGTTTTTTAGGCCTTCGGATATGGTTCTATTTATGCTTCCATTCTTATGAATGGAGGCATTCATAAGAATGCTTCCGTTATGAAACATTCATAAGAATGTTTGCATTCTTATGGATGGAAGCATAAACAGGCAAACACACACCTAGGACTGCTGAGAGGTGGCAGCAAAGCAAGCACAAAGGCAGAGAGATAAACATGGTAGCATAGTAAATTCCCACAATCAAGATGGAAAAGAAGAACATTATAGCAGCAGTAATTCAGAATAGCAATATCAACAGTCATTAGATCGTGGGGTGATGAGGAAATGTTAAAACTGTTGCAACAGGAAAAATGAGGGGTTGCAGTCACACACATTAGCTACAACAAGGGGAATATGACCCGCCTGCTGTGCTGCCAAAACACTCACATAGTCCGAGCTACTAAGACCGGTGTAATGAGCCATTTATATACATTCTGGTTATGATGGAGGATGAAATAAACTTTTTCAAGCTGTTGAACAGAAAATGAATACATTTTCTGTTCCGTCTTGATAGACTGTTCTGTAATTAATCCCATGTACCTGCTGATTTTAGTTGCATTAGGTGCAACTAAAATCAAAAGGAGTTGGGAGCCAACAAGGAGTTTTGCTCCCAACTCCTTGTTGGCTAAAACTCTAACAGAAGTGGGGTATGAATAATTATAGTCCTCAATATTTAGCTGAATAAAGTGACTGTAAACAACTGGATAACACAGCTGTTTGCCAAGTGCAGGCTAGAGCACAGAACAACGCGTCACGATTGTTCCTACTATTGCGACTGTGGGTCAGTTCACGACGTAGTACCTTTGTAACCAATGCTTGTTCTAAGGGTTACAAAAGTGATTGTTTACACCTTCACGTATGTTCAAGGTTCGTTTCTCTGTGCGTTTCTGAACCTAAACTGGATTAGAGATTAAAAGTGGAGGGAGACTGCGTTGGCTTTACTAGATGAGACAGACATTGCTTAGTTTGTGTCTGTATTAAAAAACCCCAAATTTTTACCTACTCCATCTATTAATGCCCACAGATCTGCTTTTCTTCCCCTTCATGTTCTTGTCTACAGTTTGTGCGTGTGTGTGCGCGATTTTAAGTCGCAAGAGATGTGAGGGTGTCCCAAGTTATCCCTCACCAGAAAATAAATCTATTTATTTTTAATTTAACAGAAAGATTTACCTGCAGTTTAGTAAAGTCTTCTGTTTTACGACTACAGCCCGAAGTTGCAGGGGAGCCAATCGGCAGCTGACATTCAACAAAGGAATCCAAGTAGGCAGCTATAGGACAGATGAATTATTATGAATCAATGTATTTATTTGGCATGTGTATGTATGTATGCAAACTCAAAGTTTAACTCTGCACCTCGTTTAACGCTACTCATTTTGGACCAGCAGCCAGATCAAGCAGGAGACGGACGTGGATCCTCTGATGAGCTGAAGGAGCTGGAGCTGAGGGTTCAGGCTCTGGTGGAGGAGGGCCTCCTTCGAATGGACCGCGCCCCCTCTGGTGAGCTGGTCCTTCAGGTGGTCCAGCGGGAGTCACAAAGAGGTCAGCACAGAGGCGTAGTTCTAACTAATCAGCTGCATTTGTTCTTTGATATTCCGAGAAGTCCACCTTCCTGAAGTTGCTACAGTTTATGCAGCGCGTCAAGATTTTATTTAAAAGCTCATTAATGTGCAGACTTTGGAGGTTTATACGTCATGTGACTGATCCTTGCAGACACCGTCAGTGATCAAATAGACGATACTTCCACCTCCCCACAATCTCCAACCACAGAACTACCGAAGTTTCAACCTCCTCCTCCTCCTCCGCCGCCGCCTCCTCCCCCACCACCGCCTTCTGGAGGCGCTGTGGCGCAGCAGACAGTGGGGGGCTCGGGTGAGTTCACCATCGCAACTTTAAACCGTTTTGATCTTTTGGACTGGGCTTCTGTGCCGTCTGGAAAATTGTATTTGATTCATGTTCCAGGACTGGAAAAGTGCGCAAATAGAGAACCCAAGTTTGGAAAATCTGTGTCCAGATTTTGTTTTTGCGTTGCCATCATCTAAATCACCCAAACTTCATTTTACAGTCTGGATTTTCCAGGTTTCACATTTAAAGTCTGACCTCTGCAAAAAATAAAAAAATTAAAGACTGAAGGGTTTAGTTTTACTTTAAAAAAAAAAAAAAAAAGACTGAGAATTCTGAATATGAGAATATGGAAAAAACACTGAATTTTGAAAAGTCTGTAGGAAACCCGAATGGTCTCAGTATATTTCAAAGGTCAACAAAATGGGCAGTGACTGGGAAGATAGAGCATCATCAACCATCCTCATCATGCTGCACAGTAAATAAAATCTAATCAGATTTGCCTCGTGTTTTGCCTTTTGGTTGATTTGTGATGGAGAAGTGTGTTTGGCTGAAAAATATCTTAGAAATTATTCTTGACATCAGGTTCCCATTAGGAAAATGGTCTAGCAAACATGCAATTTCAGCTTTGTTACCCTGGATGCTGTTTGAAGTCTTTGTCACTTTAAGATGTGCACCACTGAGAAGTCACTGAGCCCCGGTGGACACGTTGCTCAAGCTTGATTAAGCATTTTTTTTCCTATTGAAAACCTCTAAGGATAACAAGTGGTGTAAAATCTGAACATCTAAACATTTTCTTTATTCCTCCTACAGACAAACAGAAGAAGCCCATTCAAACCAAATACCGCATGCCGCTGTTCAACTGGGACGCTCTGAAATTAGACCAGGTGGAGGGAACCATCTTCGGCGAGCTGGACGACCAACACGTCTTGCAGGTTTCTAAGCTATAAAAGTGTTCCATCATCATACACACTTGGGTAACTCATAAAAAAAAAACTACAAACTTGGCTGGAAATATTTTAGTTATGAAAAACAGTCATGAGATTCTGATTAGTAGCCAGCTGAACGTTTACTATTCATGCAGAATGCACATACTTGCACTGTAAAGGGCAGAAACGGGAAAAACGTACTTCTAAATGCATATTCAGTTTTACTTAAGAATAAGCACAAGTATATTCCATAAACGGTGTTAGTAATAGGAATATGCTGTAATATTTTGCAGCTACTGCTTCTGTTTTTTTTTTTTTTTTTTTTTTTTAAGCATTTAGTTTATGTTATACGTTATTTTATAGATTATCCAAAACCAGTAAAAAATAATTATCCAGGGTTATATGCCTGATAATCTCACATCATCACATCTCTAGCTTCATATTAGCAACACAGTTCTGCAGTTTCTGCTTTTGGACTAAAACTGTTTGTATTTTAAGTGAACATACTGAGTTTTTAAGTAGAAATTTCTCTAAAAAATATATATTGAAAATTTAAGTTAGAACCTTTTAAAAACAAAAATGGATGGAAATCTCCGGATTTAGGTCATAAAAGTTTTTACTCCAACTCTAATTACAGGATATTAATTGTAAATTCATTTAAAGAAAGAGAAAACCTTCAGCCTTTTGTTTAAACTCAAAACGTTTCTGCTGCTGTGCTTTTAAACTCTGTTTCAGGAGCTGGACATGGAAGCTTTCGAGGAACAGTTTAAGACCAAAGCTCAGGCCCCTCCGGTGGATCTGGGCACCCTGAAGAAGAAAATGGCCAGGAAGACTCCCAGTAGAGTGTCCATAATGGAGCCCAACAGGGCCAAAAACCTGGCCATCACTCTGCGCAAGAAATGCGTGGCTACATCAGACATCTGCAGCGCCATCGAGACGTACGTGCCGAACTTCAAAACAGTCAGCCGAATGCAGCGACCAGTAAATTCAGAGGACTGTTGTTCACACAGGTACGACCAGCAAGCTTTGAGTCTGGACTTCCTGGAGCTGCTGGAGCGTTTCATCCCCACGGAGTTCGAGATGAAGCTCATCCAAACCTACGAGAGCGAAGGTCGGTCGCTGGACGAGCTCAGCGAAGAGGATCGCTTCATGGCGCGCTTCGGCAAGATCCCGAGGCTTTCCCAGAGGATCAGCACGCTGACCTTCATGGGAAACTTCACAGAAAGCATCCAGAACATCCAGCCTGTGAGTTTATGTGGCCTGAAACGGGTCTCTGCAGTCTGAGAAAACACAAATGTCAAGTGGGTGTGTGTGTGTGTGTGTGTTGAAGTTATCGTTTGGTTTTAGGGAAACCATTTTGCAAGGTTGCTCGTTTACCTGTAACCTTGATCACGTTTTCATTGCCGTCTTGCAGCAGCTGGACGCCATTATCGCAGCCTCAATGTCTGTCAGATCGTCCATGAAGCTGAAGAAAATCTTGGAGGTAAATGGTTTTATTTAAATGTTTCGTCTAACACATCAGCAGATGAGAAAACGCATTGGAGTGGTTAAATATTGTCTTCCAACTTTAAACAGAAAGATGCGTCACAGTGCTCCACTTGTTTCTGGTTTATAGATCATTTTGGCGTTTGGAAACTACATGAACAGCAGCAGGCGAGGGCCGGCGTACGGCTTCCATCTGCAGAGTTTAGACCTGGTGAGAAACTCTAAACTGGATTAAAGTTTGAGTTTGCACCTTCAAGTAGCTATGAATTTGTAGCCGTCTCAGTCTATAGGTTTTCTTTAACTGCTCTGCTGACTCCTTAAAGCTACCGGACACTAAATCAACAGACCGCAGACATACGCTGTTGGACTTCATCGTCAAGATCATCCGGGAAAAATACCCGGACCTGCAGAATTTCCACACTGAACTGCAATTCCTGGAAAAGGCAGCGCTCGGTAACCTCCAACATCACACGAGTCTGACCTACAAACACAGCACCACGCGTGTTTATAAAATTTGAACATATCCTGCCTAACAAAAACAGCTAATCAGAGGAAAACTCCACAAGTGACCAAAGTTTTCATTGATGGAGTATTTTTCATGCATGCATATGTGCAATGAGATGAATGGTTTACTTACAGGCTTCTACAAAATTTTCATTGCACATAACTGTTTGATTTTTTTTTTCTAGCAAATTTTCTTGAATTGTTTCAAAGTACTAATTCCAAAGAGTAACTAGGATTTTTAGCGTGAAACAAACTTTACGCAGAGAGGAAAAAAAACTAACAAAAAAAAAAAAAATGGCTCATTGGAACATAAACATTCCAAACAGCTAAACTAAAATTTGTCCCTCAAATTGTAAATTATTCCACAGAGCTCAGATGAAATCCGACGGGTGACGACACGGGAAGCCACAGTAGAGGGTCCATGAATATGTAGCAACAATATGCAACGTTGTTACATGTAAACAGTTTTCTCGTCACACCTCTGCTGGAATATTTCTACTGTATTATTTTCAATCCTCATCTCCAGCATGCAGAGCCCAATGGCACCCAGTCTGGATCAGTAAAACACCTTCAGCTTGCAGCCCTCTGCAGTTTTTCAGGCAGTTGCATTTAGTTTATTAAACCTTCTGTTTTCCTCAGATTGCTTTTAAGGAGTCAATCATAACTATTCCTATTTCTATTACTTTCTTTTTTTTTTTTATTCAGGACCTTCATCATTTCCCAGCAGCTTATTTTAATAAAACGACTGTATAAAAACAACCCCATCTGTGGTTCTAGTTCTGTTACAAATTGGGCCGATTTGAGAGAGCAGTTAATGGGAAGCGCCACAGAAGACGACATTGGGGGTCCAATTCAGCAGCTCACACTTTTCTGAAAGACTATTTTGCTTACATTACTGTGAATACTGTGAGACTTGCTAAGATTTTACTTCATTATCTAATAAATCCTGCTGGTTTTTATGTACTTTATACTACAGAAAGGTGAGAAAATAGGCAAAGATGTTCACTTCAAGTTCACAAAAATCACAGAAATGTACTTTTCAAACGAAGAAAAGTTAAAGATATAATTTGAATTCAATAAAATTTGTATTTATAATGTTATGCAGTAATGTGGCTGAAATGATGGTGCTGGAAAGAGGATACAAAGAGAGATCTCTTCATTTCCTTAACAGTTTCTCTCAGTATAAACCTTTGTTTTTCCGTGCTGCAGTATCCTTCGACAGCATCCTGAGGAATCTGAAAGCTCTAGAAAGAGGCATGGAGCTGACCAGGAGCGAGTTCTCAGCAGAAGAAGAAAACCCTGTCCTGAAAACGTTTCTGGACACCAACGCGCCGCTTCTCGACTCTCTGAAGGCCGAAGAAAAGACTGCCCAGGTCAGCCTCAGTGAACTCGACTCATTTACTTTTGTTTCTCCTCCTCACTCTTGTTTCGGGGGGTCATTGGCATTCAGGATACATACGAGTTGGTCGTGGAGTACTTTGGAGAAGATCCCACAATGACTCTGCCCTCTGAGTTCTTCTCTATTTTTATCCGGTTCATCAAAGCGTACAAGGTCAGAGATTTCATAGCTTAAAAAGCTCTCTAAAGTTTTACTGTTCAGCAGTAATGACTCTGATATTTCTCTGGAGTTTATAACCAGTTAATATCTAAATTTAGCTTTATCTACAGGTTTCAGTCAGAATAATGTTTTTATTGCTCCCTGACAGCAAGCTGAGCAGGACAGCAAGGAGACAGAGAAACGACAACGTCCAGCTTGTGACGATCACTCCGCTCCTCCCAAACCGGAGCCACAGAGGAACACGGTAACAGCTCAGCTTGTGTTTTCTAATAATTATCACAGAAGGAACCAATGAAATGTACAGTTGTTTCAAAATGACTAGAAGAAACTACTTTCGAAGACTCAACTACTTCCACTCCCTGTAAAAACAACAAACAAGACAGAAACGAGATACGAGAGATTAAAGTCAAAGAGAAACGACAACGTTTCTATGCAGTGCGCTCCTTTCACGCGTCGTGCCGCAGCATTTCATGTGCTGTGATTTCTCCAGAAGGCATCCTAATTGCTTGGCTTTTTAAATATAATTGTATTCGATACCAGTGGCATTTATTCAAAAGCAATATTATTTTTTTGTTGTTGCAGATTCTTATTCCAAGTTCAAATTTCTTGACTTCTTATTTAAATATTTAAGTTTTAGAATTTTTTTTGTCCAGTTATGCGAAGCTTTAGGATCTAACCACTTGTTTGAAAGAAATATTCAAATACATTATATCCACATCAATCTTAGCTACCGAATCAGATAATTCTGTAATAATAATCATACAAAATTTAAGAAGGGCAATTACACTGCTTATTGGACATCTATACTTTTTCCACACTGATTTTTCTAATTGTAACTATGCATGGTTTAGAAAGGGGGTCCTTTTTAGTTGTCAAACAAAAAGACGAACTCTGTTTTCAGAAAGAAAATCACAATTGTAGAAATTGTTTAAAAAAAAAAATCGAGTGAATTTAACTTACCAGAAGTGTTGTTAAAACATTTCCCACAACACGATTTACAGACAGTATGAATAAGCTCAACTCTGTGTAAATAATTACTTTGTCAATAAGCCTTTTAAGACAAATTGAGCTTTAAGTTTGTTTGTTTTTTCTCCCACTTTTTATAATCCTAAGGAAAAAAAAAACAAGTTTGTATTTTTGGGAACTTATTGACTGATATGCAATTCATCATTTGTTTCATTTAGGATTGAGTTTAGAGAATACAACCTGTATTATGTTGGGGAAAAATACAAAAGCTGGTTTGAGGTGAAACACCAACTTCCTGACATCAGCAGCCGGATAAAAAATCTGGTCGTGATTTACTGTGGTATTTATCTGTCGCTTTAATACCTCGTATTAGATGGTTGGGAGTAGTGTCCCCCCTGACGGCTCTCTAGCAGAAGCAAATCTGATTAGTAGCTTATATTGCAACAAGAAAACCAACTGCAACCTAATAAACTGAAAGACAAGGGTCCCTGGGTGTTTTGATATCATAATTGATCCAGAGAAATGATTTAATAACCTGTGCATGCGAGACCAAAACTGAGCCTGATTTCTTCTTCCAGATTTCTATTATGTGCAGACAACCTCAGATGGATCTGATCGCAGAGCTGAAGAGGAAGCAGGGATCTCCTCCGGTGAGGGAGGGGAAAGACGGCGCCATCGAGGACATCATCACCGGTAAGAAGCCACCTGAGACTGTGCCCGACTGCGGAGTGAAATCAGTGCTTCCTGCTCGTCAGGAAACAGGGAAACAGTGGTTTCCTGACAGGCGGTCAATAGATTTAATGGTGATTTCATACGTTTAACACCATTTCTGCATTAAGACAAAAACATAAACTGTTGAATCTGCTGCTTTGCCGTTTCTGACACTCTCTTCCTCCTTTCAGCAAGTTTTCACTCCCTTTCCTGTAACCCTCTTATTTTCCACCCATCCATCTCTCCAGCTCTTAAATCTGCGCCCTTCACGGCTCGCTCAGCCAAACGCTCCTCTCGCCTCTTGTGCGACTCATTCTTCAGCGATGAGGTGACATCTTCAAACTCCGAGCACTACCGTGTTATAGACAGAAGAATATGTCCTGGGTAAAAACTGTGACGCAACGCAAACATTCGGAAGCCTCAGAGATTCGGATAATTGTCACAGTTTAAATCAAACTGATGTTGACTTACAATCTCAGCAGGGGTTTCAGAAACTCCACTGAAGCATCTGGCTCAAGGAGGACAAGTTTGTTTACAGGGTTTCCTCCAGAGACTTCGGCTCCTCTGAATCATCTGAAAGCGTCTGCAGGATACAAGTCCTCGTTGGTTCCTTTAAACCTAAAAATATACGTAGCAGAGTTAAAGGCCTGCGAAACAACAAGAGGCAGACATGTTCTTTAAATTTGTACTTTTAAAATTGAGAAATAATTCCTCCACGATGAACCACAGAAAAATCTGGTATCCAACAAGTTTAACCAAATAAGTCATCAGTGGACAAAATAATCAAAGTTTTGGCAGGAGCAGTAAGTTTAAACCATGTGGACACACATTATTATTCTAGCTGTAATGCAACACAACATGCAGGACCACATGAAGATTTACCCTTTAATTCAGTTCTTCACATCGGTTTCCATTGTCATATTAAAAACAGTTGAATGAACTATGGTTATGAATGAGTTGAATCAGAAGTGATTTAGAAGACACTAAAGTCAGCAACCGAGTAAAAGGCAATTTTCATTGCTCTGAATACTTTTAATTGATTTTCAACATAGTCAGTTACAACAGTTTTTTTTTTTATATCGACTATTTAAATATTTACGTCTCCAACAAAGAACTGTAAACCAAATTTTAAACTTTATTTTTCCCACTTGTAAGGCATCTTTTGGTTTCTGTTTCACCTCAGATTTAAGGAATCAGCCATACAGACGGACAGATGGTTCCCGTCACAGCTCCAGGGGGAGACCGGGCCAACAGCTTCAAGTATCTTCAGACATCTCCCTCTGAACTCTGGAGCTAGAAGCAGAAGGTGTTTAACAATGAAGGAAACTTTTCGTCCTGTTCTCATATCATGGTGGAAACGAAAAAAGAAATCACAGCTGCAGCTCTGGAGAGTTCCCTTGATCCTCACAGTGAAAGTGGCAGCAGAAATGTTGCCCATCTTGCATGATCAAAAGGAGAAGCTTGATGATGATACTGGAAGTCGTCAGGACAATTTCCAGAGAGTCCAGCACAGAATGAACATGACAAAGAGTCCACTCAGAAATAGGTTTTAGTTACAATTGTCGCTGCTGTTCTTTGCGTCTCCGTCTGTGGTAGTTTTCATACTGAGGATTTTATTAAATTGTTTTAATATGGAATTTATGCTTAGCTTTGGCGTTTGAACAAATAAAGTATTTTATACTCCTGCCATTTACGTGACCTTCCTCATCTTACTTTGGAAAAATGTTCAACTTGGACCAAAAGAGAAAGACATTGTCACAATTCTCTAAAACACTTGACGTTCACGTTTAAAGATGTTGCCTATAATTCCTGAAAAGCTGTGCATCGGAGGTTCAGCCGTCTCTGATGTCTTCTTCGTATTCCAGGGAATCTGCTGCAGGAAAACATTTCGCTGCACAGAGAGGATAAACCTTCGGATGATTTCCTCCCGAGAGCTGCTCTCATGTGGCCAATTACTCCAGTTTATCCAACACAGTAACACTGAGGTCTCAACACTTTGCACTGCAGACATTTTACAGCCCAACAGAAAACTATCCGGCTCCTTGCACCCGCTTCTTCTTTTCAAGTTTAAATTATTTCACAGACTGTGGAAATATGCACCTTGATTAAATTTAAATGATTGTTTTAAATGTTGCAAAAGCTCACCTTTATTTTATTTTTATTTTTTTTTTATAAATGTGGATAAATCTTCAACTGCAATCATGGTTAAATGAAAGAACACGGCAGCAGTTGGTTTTATTTCTGGTCAGAACAATAATCTTCCACCACCTGACAGTAAAAGGCTGAAAAACTGCCCAGTTAGAGCAAACTGCATCACTGGCAATAAAATGTTGCACTGCTCAACTCCATTACAGACAGAAAAATCTGGGGTTGAGGAAGCAGCTTGACCAGGAGGATGCTTCAAATTTGTCTCCTCGTCCCCAAACAGGACCCACTTCAAGATTTATCAGACGTTTGATGATTGCGGGCCGTTAATGTTTAAATGTCCCCTCAGGATCCTGATCTTCATCTCACTGCTCTTCTCTTTGGTCTTTTGGAGTCATTAAACTTTCATCTAATCCTCACAAACGTCGTCTGAGCTCGTCGAGCTGCAGATCAGATCTAACCGAGCACATATTTGATTAGTTTCCAGGCGTTAGATTGTGACATTTATTTATCAGGGGTCTGGGGGGGAGAGGAAACTCCAGAGTCAACATGATTAAAGCTGCTGCAGCCGCTGTTAAATGATCAAACACTCATATTTTATTAAAGGCAGAACAAGTCCTGCGTCTCCATCAGAAGGCCCGTCAGCAGCAGACCATAAACACTCGAGCTGCATTTGTGCTGAAACCGAGCTTTGCACAAGAGAGGGGAAGAAGAAAAGTCTGAATCAGAAAGCGACTTGCATCAAGGTGAGATTTTGTAGGAAAAATATTTTTGTAATTCATGTCTATTTTAAACCACCTTACCTCCACATGAAGACAGGCGATCCTTCAAATGAATGGAGAACATAACCTCCATCAGGGGCTGAGCTCCGGCGATAACTGCTCCATGTTTCTGTTCATAGCAATAAATCAGATGTAGACTTTGGAGGAATAGGCTCAACTTTTACCTAAAATAAATCCACAATTTTTGTTTACCAACTCACATCCTTATTGTCTCCTTTGACTTTGGTGGATTCAATAAAAATTCACTCTCCGTAAAGGTCGCCTTTATTTCTCCGAGTACTGATCCTTTTTCCTCACGGTTGCCATGCAGAATCTCATTCTTGTACATTCAGATCTTACCTGGTTTTTCATTAGCTTGAGGCAACAAATCGAGTCTTGAACAGTTGCTTGTGTATCAGAGGGTCACCTTTATTGTCACAAAAACACAACAGGAACGTACAAAAAGCAGCAACCCGTTTGTTGGATTTTCTCACATGAAGCAGCAATGTTTTTTTGTTTTTTTTTTCTTTTCCATTCACAGATTTGTGCTTTGTTCTGAAAGGATTAGTTAGTTGGTTTGTACTTACAGTATACTGACTTTGTAGTAGTTTATCATTCTTCTTCACAGTTCACAAACAACACTTACCCCACACAGCAAGCATCACTTTCAAACTGAACAGCATTTAGTTGATAAATATCTTTTAGATATCTTTCTTCATAAGTGTGATAGTTGATTTTTTATTTTTTCTTATTTATTCTGACAGTTATTCTGACGGGCTTTTAACAGAATACAAAAATCTATATGTCGCTGTACAGTTTTCTTTACTCTATCGTACACTCACAGGTATACACAGAATCAAAATGAGACGTCAGTTCAGCCGGCGTGCAGATTTTCCAGGAATGTTTACAGTATGCATGCCATTTTGGAGATTTTGGAGTATTTTCCCCACCTCTATATATATATGTATGTATATATATATAAAAATCACATAAAATCAATTTGTAATATATTATTTGGGTTTATATACATGATCTGAACATCCACAAATGATTGAACAATCACACTTTCATCAAGAAACCATCGATAAACAGTTGAATCTGTATAATCCGACACTGTTGGTTAGAATAGAATAAAACAGCTACAAACAGGATGTCTCATCAGTGATGGGATTGTTTCATGTGCTATTTTTTTTAATAAATGTGGTGGCACTATTTTACAGTTCGCATTAGGAGTGTTTTCTGGTCTCTACGGCAACGTGTGATTATGGTTTGTTTCATGGTTCGCAGAAAAAATAAAATCTTTTAACGCAGAAAAATAAAGAATTTACAGAATAAATGTGTTCCATGCTTATGAATCCTCTTCAAGTATAAAAATACAAAAAAAGTTTGATTCTATAAAACATAGATGACATTAGTTTTTCTTTTTTTTTACATGTTCTCTCTAAAACAAAAACTAAATGGTTTTATACTAATATACACACACACATCTGAAGTGTTTCCGGTCAGATTTAAACTTTTCTAAATCTGGATTAGCTAATCCGCTCCTACATTTCATAAACAAGTTAGCTATAAACAGTTAATGTAGTTCCCCTCGCGTATAAGCACCGATCCTTTCAGAAACACTGGTTTGGTTTCATTTTAATCCAACAGCCTTTTAGCTCAACATGCCATGTTTCAGTTTCAGTCCGAATTACAAGAAAACAAACTGAAGACTAACATGTCAACATGCCTGTGTCCCAGTTTCACCCTTAATATCATGTATAACCATGAATGTCCATGAATTTTAAACCTAAGGCTTTTCAATGAAATAACTTTTGAGTGGTGCTCTCTGGTGACATATGGGAGTGAACAGCTGCTGTAAACTGAGGACTTTTAGACAAACAGTTTCATTTTGAAATGTTAAATGTTTGCTCTACTGGGCCTGATCTGGTCTTCTGCTTTGTACATCGGGATGTTTTACCCGTTCTTTCAGGGAAGTGCTAACTGTAAATACAATTACAAAGTGAAGGCACATGTCTTAAGTGTTCAAACTAAGGTGTCTGTGGAGCTGCTGCAGAAGTATGGCTGAATAAACATACAGGCCCCTTCAAACTTTGCAGCTGGAGAGTTTTATAGCAAAGATGCTCAAATTTATTTCAGTAAATGGAGAGGACTCGTTCATTTTCTGGAGGGGCTGTGCTTTGAAATGCTTTTTGACCTAATATTTATTCATTTTTACTTTGTTTTTAACACTTTAATTCTAGAAATCTTTTTGTTTTATTTTTTTTTAATCAGACAGATATAGTCTAATTACAAAGAAGCTTAATTATATCACTTGTTAAAGAGAAAAACGCTGTCTACACTAACCTGTGTGAAATTATAATTCCTTATTTTGCTGAACTGTAAATTCACTGGGATTGCTCACATTTTTCATTCAATTTCACCAGCCACGCCCAGGCCTGATCACTACCAGACCAGGACAGAAATGCTTAGAACCCATCTGACAGCAAGTAGGCTTAAAGATCTTAAAAAAAAACAGCCTTGAAAAGATGAGTAACAAAATCTGACATCTATCAGTTTGGACAAGGCTGCATATTTCCATTTCTAAAGCTGTTTTTGGACTGGAGCCATCATCTACGAGTGGAGAAAGAATAGCAATGGGGAGTACTTTCCCCAAGAGTGGTCAGTGAGCACCGACTCAAGTACATCACGAAACAACCCAGAACAACATCTGAAGCTCTTACTTGCCTGAGGTAAGGTCAGTGTTCGTGACTGAACAATAAGAAAAAAAAAAAGGCATTTGTGGGAAATTTCAAAGGAGACCACCTATCCTAGCCAATAAATACCACAAATGGTCCATCTCACATCAAATCTTTGATTTAAGGCAAAATTTAAATCCAATAAAAATGCTTTCTCAAAAACTTAAATGCTTGCAAACCCTCCAATGTAGTGCAATTAAATCAATCGTGGAAAAAAAAAAAAAAAGTGCACCACAATTCTCACTGGCGGTTATCATTGTTGCCACTAAGTGTGACTGGATCACCTATCAGGTTTAGGTGGCAAATATCCTATTACATTGGGCCAGGTTGGTTTGAACCTTATCAATGAAAAATTGCTAATAAACAGATTATTAAATAAAAAAAATAAAAATCTGATCGTCTGTCATATTAAATTTAGTTCCATTATCTGAAACATTTGTGTGTGACAAAAAGCGAAGAAACAGTCAAAGATGCAGATACTTTTCAACAGCATTAAACCGAATTGAATAAATTATAATCAGGGGATGATTGAAGTGGCCTAAGCAGTAAAGTAGAAGTAGTGTAAATCTACAGAAATATCAGAGGTTTTAATTTTGGCCATAATAAAATGCATTTTACCTGACCAAAACATGCTCAAGAGGACCAAACCTAAATAAGACGGAAGACACCAGAGAAAGTGAACTAGCTCTGAATTCAGTTCGGTTTCTAAATGGTTATCCAGTTTTACTCTGAACTAAACTTGGACGTAGATGTTCTGAGAGGTAGAATTTACTCATTAATGTCACCTGTCTATTCATTTATATTAAAACACCCGCTTAAGTGAAGCTGCCAGAAAATGAAATTCAAGCAAGTTCAACCCATTGTGGTTGTTATTCAACAATGCTGGACTGGACCGTTTTAAAGCAGCTTTATGAAGCTGTCAGAGATGAAGCAATAGATAAATTTAAATACTTTTATGTTTGACAAGTCCAGTTAATACTTTCATATGTTAATAATGCAAGATCTGGCAAAATGCAGGTACATTACAGTAAATTAGAAGATCGAGAAAAAGTTACTTTTTAGTCATTTAATTCAAAACATTAATCTCAAACAGAAATTTGTAAATCAGTTTTATGTTTCAAGTTTATTTCTATTGATTTCTTGAAGTGAATGACTGAAATGAGAGTACTTTTCAATGATATTCGTATTTACTGAAATCCACCTGTAATATGAAGTGAAACACTACTGCAGCACCCTTTGTTTACATCTCATGCAGCTTTTACTTGTGCATTTGCTGCAGAATTCACTGAATAAAACAAACAAAAAAATTATTACATATACGGAGAATCCGCCAATCCTCAATTAAGCGTAAAACTGGGACATAGATCTGGTGTTAGGTTGTTAGTTATGGTGGTAGATGGATTTACACATTAGATGTGTTAAACTGCTTGTTGCAGGTCCAGAACTGCTGCAGTCACTTTCCAAATTTTACACATGAATCGGCATAGTCACATTAATTTCTCAGCAGACAACAGGAGCTCCTGTTTGCCTCCAAACTGTGACATTTTAACCAACAGTCACCTTCGAGGTGTGAATTAGGATTTAGAGGTCCAAAAGTGGAATGATCCGAGTACTCAGTCCTCACGTAATTAGTCCAGATGAGACCTGAGAGACCTGAGAAGCAGACAGGATGACAAAAGGCAAAGCAAGTGACGAAGAGGAGAAGAAAAAGAAAAAAAAAAGAGGCTGGCTGACGGACTAAAAAAAGATGTCAGAAAAAGCAGTGAAGGGAAACGTCGGCAGAAATGATGATGATCGGCCGGATCGGTGAGCAGCAGAAGCTCAGGACTGCCCCAAAAAGCAAGCAGAGGGAGGAGGGGAAGTTTCAGAGCAAAAAAGGGAAAAAAATTTAATGGAGACATGAAGCGGTGAAAGGGGAGAAAACATAAAAATCAAAATTTACAAACAGACACATCAAGTTTTTGCTAAATCCCTTAAACCCTTCGTCCCTGCACTAGTGCTGCTCTGTGATTCGATCTGATTGGCCGATGGGAACGTCAGGTTTTGGTGCATCGGCGTGACGGTCCTCGTGTGCGCGGCTGTCGCTGAGCTGAAGCAGAGCTGCTGTTAGAGCTGCAGGACAGAAAAATCTGTCCTTATTCTGTTCCCCTTCCTCCTCCGAGTGACGCAGCATAAGAGGAGGAAGAGGAAGGAGGACAGGAACAAAAGGCAGGATGCAAGGAAATTAAGGCTGCGTAGGAAAGAACTGGAGATTGAAAGGGTGACGTTAGGAAAGACGAGAAAGTAAAAAAAGAATAAAGGAGATGAAGAGTAAACATAGAGGAAGGAAAAAGAGAGAGGAAGAATGAAATAAGAGACTGGGGGAATTCAGGAAAGAAGAGATGAATAGAAAGAGAAATAAGGGCAAGAGATGTGAGACGGGGAGTGTAGAAGGAGGAATGAGAGGAGCCCACAGCTCCGAATAAGAGTCAAAAACGTTTGAGTTTCTGACCCCATCGTCAAACCGCCCGGAAGCAGAAGCAGGAGACTCCACAGCTTCTCTCCGAGCAAATTCATCAACCAAGTTGAAAAAAAAAACAACAACAACAAAAAGCCGGCCGTCCCCTGCTCCCCTCTGCTGCCACTGCTGATGAACGGCTCGGAAAAATGATCCGGACAGAGTTTCCCTCCCATCAGACATCCGGGAGTCTGCAGACAGTTTGTCCATCCAAATGTTCAGCGAACCGAGAGCCTTCGCAGGAAAACAAGTTACGTTCAGGGAGACTAATGTTGGAGACGCTTGGAGCAACAGAAACGATGCAGGAAAGCAACCTGGCACAAAGTCGTTGGGTGAACCTGGCCGAGGTACCGAGGCTTAAAAACAAATTCCCTGGAATTTCTTCACATTTTGTGACATTGCAACAAACTTTGATGTAGTTTATTGGGATTTCATGTAAAGAACCAACAGAAAGCTGCACATTGCAGAGAACAGGGATGTAAATGAGCACACTCCTTGAGTCTGCCTGTATCAGCTTTGGACATCTAGTTTTTTTTCTTCTTTACACAATATCTCAGACTGAGTAGAGTGTCTGAACATACATTTTGAAATGTTCAATGAGATTTAGGGCTGAGATTTAAGTGTGCTTCTCTGACGCATGTACATTATTAGATCTAAGCAACTCAGCTGTAGCTCTGGTTGATTATTCAGGATTGTAGGTTTCAGGATTGCATCTTTTTCTACGCATTTTCTGAGTTTGAAGCAAACTGCAAATCAATCCAACTCCGACCCGTCTGTGTTCTTCATGATGCTGCTGGTCCAGTAAACTTTTTCAATAACCTCTAAAATCTTCACACAACATTTGAATTTGCACCTACATTAAACTACACAGTCAAGGAAACTGGTTGCATTGCATTTCATTTATGGGTTTCCGATTAAACGGGAGTGGATACAAATTCCCACCACATCAATGCATTTGTCCTTTACGTTTCAGTTTGCACCCATTTACTACTTCACTTAAAATCCCAATAAATTACACTGAAGTCTGTGGATTTGAATGACATGAGACAAAATGTGAGGAACTGCAAGGGGTAAGAATACTTTTGGAAGGCACTGAGCAACTTTTCCTCATTTAGAGCATAAACCTGAGTCGAGCATCAAATTAAAGTCGAGTTAAAGTCAACAGCAGTGCAGAATTGTTGCATCCCCATGTGGACGGTCCGTCTGGCCCACTCTTAATGTTAGAACCTTGAGGAAATGTGAAACTTTAAAAATGTACTGTTTGACACAGAAGAGAAGAGCATTTTTCCCCCCCCATCAAACATACTAAAACAGGACAAGAAAACTTACTTCAGCCATTTCTAACAGGGCACAAAAGGATTTTTTTTTGTCTCCAAAACCGACAGGAGATAAAACTGATGCACATATTTAAAACTTATTTTGGGAACATTTCTATATATTTTTTAAACTTTCTATTAACGGTAAATGTGATTAATTTTATTGTAAGAATTACTTGCATTAGATTTTAAAATCTATAAATGAATCCATCTAATATCCATCATGTTATGTGTGACAGAGCTAAACTCCACTTCATCCAACATGTTTTAGTTTCTTTTACATAAATCATACGTTTCCAGTTTTATCTCAAGCGACGACATGTTTGTTTTGTGCATCTGCACATTTCGAAAGATTGTGACTTTTAAGTGTTGCTTTTGAGGCTTTGTTTTTATCTGAAGGCAGAAAAATATTTTGTACAGCATCAAAATTAGATTCTTTTGTTTTTAAAACAAATTTGATTCATTCTAGATTCCAATTAAAGAGCAAAGCTTTTTTCTGCAGTTTCTCTGTATTTGACCTGAACTTGCTTGAATATGACAAACACCAAAGTGCTTCTGTAATATTATAATATTCCGATTATACAGACTACAGTACAGGACTGTTTTAAGTGTTGTGTTAGCACCACAGCTGTGGTTGGAGTATTATATCTGATTTGTTGCTAGGATGGACAGATTTCAAACCACTGGCCAGCCTTAATATGAGGCTGTAATATAACAGTACAGAGGCTTTACTTTCTTTACAAATATCGGGGCTTTTATGTTTCAGGAATACATTTTCTGTGCGGAGATCCTCTGAATGTGTAAAGACTGAAAACTGAAATAGCGTTGAGCGGCCAGCTGGATGTGCTTGGTAGTCTCAGAAACGTAGCACGTCGAAAGCGACTGGCTGGGTCTGAAAGAGCAGATATGATTCATCCATTCATGGAGACAATAATATTCAAGCGTCCGTTTTCAAACAAGCTGTGCTTTTATCACCAACTCTGCTCAGGCTGGACTCAATTTCTTCTGGAGGTTTTACTGCAATTCACGAATCCAAACATGAGGAAGGGAACTGATTCCATTTCCTCAGCAGTGTCTTAGCTCCAGGTTTTGTACTTTGATGTTTTCGGTGTGCGTCTCAACAAATTAGAACTTTGTCTGCAACATTCATTGCACAGGTTTACTCTGTGCAAATTTACTTTGCATAATTAGCAGAAGTTTTATTAGACGGAAGAAGTGCAGTAGAAGATAAGTGCACAAGCAACAGGAAGATTGCGGCATAAATCGATTGTGAAGCAAAGTCCAGGAAGGACTGGACTGCTACTCTTTTTGAATGAAATTTTCATTCTATTTGAATCCAATTTGGAGTCCAGTGTGGCGGTTCCCTGGCCATGTGGGGGGCCATTTCATCTGCTCAGCTGGTCCACTGAGCTGTATCGAGTCCAGTGTCAGTGCAGCTGTTCACCGGAGAATTTAGACCTCTTCATTTGTTCCTCCGTTGAAAAAAGTTTTAATTTCCCAGCAGGACTTGGCACCTGTTTATGTTGAGCTATCCCTGCTTGTTTTTCACTCAAATAAATTAACTTTCTCTAATTTAGTGAGAATGATCTGACTAAGTATGGGACTGCAAGTTATATTTATGTTATCCTGTAGGACTTTATTATTAGATTTTTTGTGTGACTCCTGGATAATTGGTTTGTGTTACCATCTGTGAGCAGCAGGTTTGAATCTTGTAGAAAATAAAAACAGAAATTTAATTTGAACAACCATTAAATGTTTCATAAATTCTGTAGAGTCACAAAATAGTGACCAGTTTAACTGTTGTTGATAATCAGCTCACAACTGCACCATTTTTGCTTAGACAAAAGCTAAATTGAGGATGTTTTTCAGGAAACTGTTTTAGGGGAAAATGATTGAATGAGGCATTTCCAGCCAGTAAAATAAACAGTCAAGTCGGTCTCAAAAGACACTATGGAAAGGACATCAATTTATGCTCATCTTTTGTATTTTTTAAGCAATATTTGATATTACCTATGCAGAGTTATTTTTAAAATGTTATTTTTTGTGCCTCCACGTGCGTTTTGTTTTCCATGTCTGCTTTGCTCTTTCTGCTGCTTCTGAATCCATTTCCTGCATGAATTAAACTCATACGTAGGATAACCTCGCTCAAATCATTCTGCATAATAAGCTGTATCCTTCTGGCTATTCAAAGGCAGAAGTTTTAACAGGATGAGCGATCAGAATTTTTCTGACTGAATTTAGGTTAGTCAGTGGAAAAAAAAATAAAAAATAAAAAATCTAACACACTGGACAAAAACTTGATGCTTCCACAAGCTCGTCCAAATCCAGCCACCCCAAAACATTAAAACACACAAGAGGAGGAGGTGAAAATCAGTTTGTGCTCCCTCACAGAGTCTTCTGGGACAAAGAGGCGGAGCTTCCTCTGAAGTGACAGCAGAGAGGAGAGGCAGGCGGAGCGTCAGAGGGGTTAGAAGTGGAATACCTGCTGCTGGCCCTGGACTTTGGGGAAATCCTCTTTCTGCTTGCGGGTTTTTGGTCTCTCCAGGCTGCCCTGTTGAAGGTGTTTGAGTCGGGCTGCGACGGTGGGACCTTTCGTTGGTCCTGGCGAGTTACTGCTATTCTGTGGGGGAAGAGGAGCAAGTTGTTTTATTAAGCCATTCTGGAAAACCTGATCTTAACAAGACAGAGTGACAGCCTCTTGATAACATTGCACTAATGTGGAAACTATTTACAGAATGACTTGGAAACAGTGTTACAAAAAATTTACAGCAAAAATTTAATGAATAAATGCCACCCACTTCTTACATAGATTTTTTTTAATATTATTTATTTCCTTTTAACTCTTCTTCCAGTTTCTTTTTAAAGTCTGTTTGGCTGTGAACACAACAGTTTGACCTCAGTCACATGAAATAAGTCTAGATTTTGCTATAATTTTTATTTTTAATTTCTTGGGATTTACATTTTTACAGTGTTGCAAAAATGTTTCTCCCCTCGGTAAAAATTTCATTAAACAGATACAAGTAGTGATTTTCTAAGTGAATGTTTTTTCGACGGTTCAATTGACAATTTAAATTTTCATCAGATGTCTGTAAAAATCAAGTCCAAAAGTCCAAAAATAGTCAAACAATTGACATCCTTACATTCAGTTTGGTGTAATAAAACTAAATACTTGACAAAGAGTCTTGTATATCTTATATATAATTCTGGAGGAATTTCGTCCCACTTTACTTTGCAAAGTTGTTTTAATTCACCCACATTGGAGCGTTTTTGAGCAGCAAAACACTGTCACACCATCTCAATAAGTTGCATAGATAGATGAATGGATGGACAAACAGATGAGCAAATAGACAAAGAGAATGACAGATGGATGGATGGATGAGCAAGCAAACTGGTGAGTGGATGGACAGATGGTAGGACAGATTGATAAACTAATAGATGGATAAATTACTTGGAGAAAGAAATGGGCAAATATTTTCCCATACTTATTTAAAGCTAAAAAAAAATATATAGATACTTCAATTTCCAACTCTCCTACAAGAGTTGAACTGTGCAGAAACCCTGCTCTCCAACCTTCCTCCATTGCTTTAAATTTGTTTTCATTTTCATTTAGCAACTCAGGGGAAGAAATGACAGCCTTGTGCCTTGGGGATAAAAACACATTAAGATAATTTTAGTGGCTGTCATTTCAGCTGACATTAATCATCAGTTAGAAGCAGCTCTGAAAACAGGGTGTGAATCTTAAACCTACCTGCATGTACAAAAAAAAAAAAAAACTGCTACTGTGAGCCTAAAATCCTCAACATCTTTTATTTTGACAGTTACCTGCCTGGTGGAGTCGGGAGATAATTGCAGAAAAACAAAACCTCTTTACTCAGCTGAACACGTCAGAGAAACTGAAGGCTGTTTTTGGAGGTTTTCCCCCCCTGGTTTTTTGTGCAAACAGGTTTATTTGGGCACATTGATGTACAACTACTGCACGCTAACTCAGACACAATGGGATAAAGCTAAAAATCTGGGTTTTGATTTTTGTGTAAAAAAAAATATTCACACAGGATTATTTTGTTATTGTAATGTAGTATTTATCCAAATAAATAAAAAAAAATCTTCCTCAGATATAAGGGAAGAGGAGTTTGTGACACCTGAGTTGGGCAGGAACTGAAATTTATTGGACAATATGGCTTTTTTACGTAATCATTCACTGTACCACTTGGATAAAAACAACAACAAAACCAACAAAAATAAACATAGCAGGTTGTTTGGAGTCTTTTCGAGATCATGTTCTCTGTCCTCCTTTAAAATAAATTTCTGTGACATAGAATCTCGCACTTTCACAATAAAAGTCTCAACGACGAGTGACTGGAAACATGACTAACAGCTGACCACGTCTAGGGACTAACCTGTACAGATGTTTTCAATTCCTGAGGTAAATTTAGTTAGATACCGATAGATGTGCAGTAATTCCACTGTACTGTAACTTAATGTAAATTAAAAATGTATTTTCTTTTTTGCTGCAATGTTTTAATCGAGAATTGAATCTAATACATTTTAAGGTAAAATATATTTTAAACAAATCAGAAGCCTAATTTTTATGAGTCTTCAACTTATCAGTTGCATAAGTTGTCTGCACAAAACTCCCAAAGCACTGAGAGTTTTGTGCAGACTATTAACCATGATACTATCAGCAGTTGAATTGGATGCCTCTCGTTTGGCAATAAAAAGCGACAACCTTCATAAATGAGGATCAGAATGTCATCATTCACTTTTGTTTTTGTCCAACAAAAGTTAATAGGCCCCTCCGCCCCCGCTTGTATCACTTCTTCAGCTAACCTTCTGTGCAATTGTTACTCCATTTAGCAGCAAAAGTAAATTTGATTCAGCTCAGTAAATTCTGGGGAAATGAACCAAGGCGTGTGTTCGAACTAGATTTACTCTGACGTCTGAAAGACAAACTAATAACCAATTTCCCTCCTCAGTGTTTTTCTGCTTCACAGTCTGACGACTGGATAAATTAATGTTTCTTGTGAATAGAAGCCAGAAACCTACACAGATCTTGAGGCAAAGGGCAAGCAAAAAGCACATTTCTAATTACGTTCAAGCTGACGTGTTTTTCCATTTTCTTTTCATTTCTTCTCTCAAGACTTGTATTTAGTCTGCATGGAAGAATGAGCAAAGTAGGAAATAAACGGTAGTTAATAGAGTAAAGTTAGAAGAACCGGATCTAGGAGTGTGGCAGCAGCAAGTGGCAGCTTGAGGTTTTACCTTTCTGCCCAACGACCCAAAGACGCATGGAGGGGGGGCCTTTGGTTGGCTGCTGCTCTGTTTACTACTGGGGGAATCTTTTACAGGTGTTCTCTGAAATATCTTTTAATTTATGAAATAATGTGGTGAGAACATTTTAGAATATGATGAGGCAAAAATAAATAATAAAAATAAAAAAAACTCAGCAGTTTAACAACTGTTCTACCTCTAGCTCAGCGAAAATCTTCTCTTCATCATCTTCGTCCTGAATGGCCGAGGCGGCGATCACAGGTGGAGTGGAGGCTGGCCGGGGTGTGTCTGAGGGGGTCCTTCTTAGCTTCACCAGAGTTTTTGGCAAGTCGCCATCTTCTTCGATCTATACACACAAAACGGAGCCAGTCAAACCTTCTGTGGTGTGTATCTAGTCCTGCAGGGTTCATATGCATCCCTGCGGTAAGACATCTTATGTTTGATTCAGTGGTGTCTCAGAAACGACTGGTCTGGTATGTAGCCACACGAGTCTGGCATGACATTATGACTGACAGTTGTAATATTTTTCTTTCAATAATGGGCAGCATATATCAAACAGCAGCTGAACAAATTGTGATGAGTGGATGATTGACCTGGGAACATTTGCAGAACTGCATCTCTTGTGGGGATCAGCACATTTCAATGGAAACTGCAATGGATACTTTCCTCTCTACTGTCACTACATGCATCCTCAATATGAGGGATCACTCCAAAGATAACTCAATCAACTGACCACTGTCACTACATGCTTGTAAAAGAAACGCTGTCAAAACATTAACATGTAGAAGTGATCGCTGAGGTCAGTTGACTCAATGCAAAGATGATATTATCCTTTAGAAGATATTTGCTGTTTATTATGAACAATACATTTGCTTAATGGTCTGATTTCACAGCTGATGTGAATATCAAACCATTGAGTCTCACCTTCTGGTTCTTGCTGGTGACGATCACCTCTCCGGTCCGGTTCGTGGTGAGGCCGTGAGCCGACGGGAAGCTTCGGCGAGGGGGAGGTGGCGGAGGAGACTTGGACGGTTTCTCCGTTTTGTATCTGGCTACGCTGAGGTCCACTGTAAAAATCAGAAAAGACCATAAGATTCATTTCATAAATGATCTGTTTATCTGCACAGTTGATGGGTAAAATCTGCACAACTCACCAGACCCTCGATGTGAGCCGCCACCCTCCATGCTGTTGAGCTTCTGAGCAGCGAGCTGCACCTTGCCAGGCTGCTGCTCCCCACTGGACGTAGAGGTGGCTGTGGTCCCAGTGCTCCCAGCAGCTGAAGAAGTAGCTGTGGTGGAGCTTATTGGGAGGGTAATCTGAGGTTTGGGGGGCACTGCCGGTTTGTTTATGTGCTTGGCAGCAAAGTCCAAGTCTGGGATGGCCTTCATCAGCTCCGCCTGGGTTTCTTCCAGCAGGCGATTGATGTCCTGGGCACTGAACTGGGTCAAACTGGCACGTTTCTCCTCCCAGTCCCGCTCAGCCGCCTAACAGATAAATAAAACAACAACATGAAATTATTGGCAGGATATATGGAGCTCGCTTTCTAATGCTGCCCCAACAAATGGAATAAGAAACCATCTGCTCGTGTGTGACGGGGGTCTGAGTAACAGATTTAAGAGCTTTCAGATATAATGTCAAATGTAAATGAATATCTGCCATCTGGCAGAAGAATGAGCGGCAAATATATTTCTGTTCACAGCAGAGAAATGAACATGATGAGGTGTTACCAGTCTGACTTCAGCAGACACGGCTTTGTCTGCAGGGCGCCGACTGGGCAGCTCATCCAGGACTCGGTTTCTGAAGGTCATGGAGGACTGGACGTCCTGCTCAGGACCGGAGGTGTCGGCTTCGCTGGCAGAGGAGGACAGGGGCACCCAGTTGGCCAGACCGGCGCTGGTGCTCAGGTCACTGAGGCTGAGAGGAGGACTGTTCAGGATGTCCAGGTCAGAGCTGCGGCTCAGGTCGTCTGATCTCTTCTGGGATTGACTGGAAAGGTCTTCGGGGGTCTTCCACACGCCTTCTGAGACTTGTCTGTGCAAACAGACAAGACACAATGTCATTAAACATTAAACGCAAGATACTACACTGTACAGGGAAACGAATGCTAACAACATTACTTTAAAATGACAAATTTCAACTTACAACTTAAAATTTAGAAAACCGTTTTCAAAATATTTTAAAAGCACAAAAACAGTGACATTCATTTGTATTTAGCCTCATTGAGACGATACTCTGTAGAACCACCTTTCACGTCATATACCCATGTTTTGGCAATATTTGAGTTTAAGCTCCATCTGATTGGATGGTGAGTATTAAATATATATATTTTTCATTTTCAAGTCTCACCCTAGATTCTTAATGTCCTTTCAGTCGGGACACTGACTGGGTCATTTTAACACATTAATATGCTTTGACCTAAGACATTTTTGTAGATCTGCCTGTATGGTTAGGGTAATTTCCCAGCTGAAAAAATAACTTTTCATCAGATCCAAATCTTTTGCAGCCTCTAACAAGCCTTTTTCACGGTTTTTGTGTATTTAGTTCCATCCAACTTCCCATCAACCCTCCACCAGATTCCATGTCCTCGCTAAAGAATAGTTGCGGAATAAAGCATCTTTACTGTTTAAAAATAAATGTTTAAAGAAGAATTGATTTAATTTACATTCTCTGCAGCACAGATTGGGTTTGCTAAGTAATAGATGAGTTATTTATATTTCAAAGCTTGCTCTAGTATTTTATCATCTGCCGACATGAAACACTTGAACCCACAAAGAGGCTGGTGTGGAAGTTGAATCTGTGGAGTCTTGATCACAGCTTGCTCTGATGAACTAATCATCTGATGTAATTACTGACCAGAACATCTCAACATTATTTTTTATCAGCAGTACTGATGGTGGGAAGGAGAGCATGCTGCTGCTGCAGCCCGACTCCGCTAAACTCGCCATATTCAGGCATTACTATAAAACGCACAGGTGCCAAGTTACTATTTGACAAATAGTTAGTGTCTAACTATTTGTTGGGGGCCGTCTGGATGAAAAAAAAAAAAAAAAAAAAGTGTTCCGACTGTGTGAATTTTCAGGTTTTTAATTAAAAAAAACACACCGACTCCAAACAGCTTTGAAAAACTATTGATCGCTCTGTTCAATACTCCAATCCTTCACTTCCGACGTCCATCATGGCGCCTCGAATGATTAAGTGACGCAGTTGCAAAGGGTCAGTAGCTTGGGTTATGCAGAACTGATCTGATCGTTTCCATAGCAATGAGCAGAAGCAAGAACTACAGAATTACAGTGACCTCATTGTAGCTATGACCTCATCTGTGATGTGGTAAAAAGATTAAAGAACTTCTGAGGTTATGAATGCTTGTATTTCAAAACATCAGTTCATATAGAATCAGCTCTTCGACACCAACACTCTTGCAAAGATTTTTAGTACGGACAACCATTAGTTAGCATGTTTTTTCACCTGAGTTTTGCCATTGGCTATTTAGTTACGACAGGGATGAAGAAGGTTTGCGATAAAGTATTTCCAGGTAAAAATTCAGACACAGGTAGCTCTAAGGAAGAGGGCACCGAGTCCGAGTATGATGCCTTTCTTTTTCAACCTTCCACGGCTGGGGAGGTTCTTCAGGAGCCTTCTTAAACTGAGAAGCAAACTTCCCCGGCTGGGGTAGTTTGTAGCCAAGAAGAGAGCGTCATTCGAGGGAACAATTTTGCCAATCTTCCCAAAGAGCAAACTTCTCCGGCTGGGGAAGTTTGCTGCAAAGAAGATCTCACAAAGAAGATGGAAATCACGCGTTTTCTCAAAACGTTAAAGGAACTTTTGTTATTGTTGTTTTTTGGTTTGTCTTTCTTTTGCTGTTTATTTTTAATGCTTGCTTCTCTTTACTTTAGTGATTATTTGTGTTTTTTATTTTTTCTATACATTATCTCCATTTTCTTGCGGAACAATATGGAGAAACAGTTGTGCCAATCTTCCCAGTGAGAAGGAGACAGTTGGGTCCAAAAAATCAAGTTCCTCTTTAACGAAGGCATCTCTAGAAGACTGGACCCACAAAGAGGCCACTGTCCAAGGGAAAGAGTTCCCCATTCTTCCAAAGGAACAAACTTCTCGGGCTGGGAAAGTTTGCTGCAAAGATCTTGTGAAGGCAGCAATTCCATCTTTTCTAAAATTCATATGGGAACATCTTTTGTTAGTGTCATTTTTTGGTTTGTGTTGCTGGTGCATTTCATTTGTATTGCGAGTTTTTCTTTACTTCAGTAATTATTTTGGGGTTTTATTTGTTCCATGTATTGTCTGGATACATGCATGTATATATATTTATATATATAGATTAATGTAAAATATTACTCTCTCTATATATATATATATATCTATAACTGTAGAGAGAGAGAGAGCCAGCAAAACGCAAATAACTTTTCACAGTTTTTTCCCCAAACTAACAGACTGTTGAGTAATGCTGTTGGATGCAGGTAAATTTAGCTAAAAGATTATTAGCTAGCTAATGTTGTTTATCTTCAGCTATGATTCATTTTGCCCACAAAAAAGTTAATTTAACCCCCCCACCCTCTTTATGCGTCTGGAGTACTAATATTACTGAGTATAACAGAGAGTCTCTAAATCCACACCTACCTATGAGGGGCCGTTTAGGACAAAATCTACGTTTTGTCTCTCACACACTACCAAAAACTCACGCATACTCGGAAGAAAAAAAATCACACACACTCAAAAAAAAAAAACTCACGCACACAAAAAATACTCAAATTGCGTATACACACCACTAAAATGTCACACGCATACAAACGTTAACTTTCTCGCACACATACACCAACAGCTCGCACATTGACACAAACGTTAACTTTCGCGCACACATACTGTACTAGCAGCTCGCACATTCATTGTGTATGTTTGACTACTATGTTTGACATTTGTCCTTAACATAAGGTAGCTATGGAAAGATAGTTTCAATCACACAATGAAGTGCAAATATTTTGAAAACAAAGTAAAAGATCTTGCAGGTAAATTAATTTCTCTCCTTTATCAGAAATGAAA